>NW_027468859.1:30553933-30561433 GCF_046254945.1 Alosa pseudoharengus | reverse complement strand
ACTCTGGGCAAACGCTATTTGGAGAAGCTGGAGATACTAGTTTATCTTTTGTTTTGTCAGTTCAGCAAAAAGTGCATTACAATAGTCTAGTCTACTGGACTTAAAACCATTCATCAATCCCCAACCGTGTTGCTGACCTCTAACCTTTGACCTGTGCTGACCCTGTGGCTCCTTTGCTGTTCTCCACAGGTTGTCATTAACTACTCCATAGTGAAGGGTCTGAAGTACAACCAGGCCACGCCCACCTTCCACCAGTGGCGCGATGCCCGGCAGGTCTACGGCCTCAACTTCGCCAGCAAGGAGGAGGCCACCACCTTCTCCAATGCTATGCTGTTTGCCCTCAACGTGCTCAGCACCCAGGACGGAGGTCAGTCCCTCTACGCACCACAAACACCCACCAGGGGTTTCATCAACACGCCACAAACACACACCAGGGGTTTCATCAACACGCCACAAACACACACCAGGGGTTTAATCAACACGCAGCACACCCCAGGGGTTTCATCAACACGCCACAAACACACACGAGGGGTTTCATCAACACGCCACAAACACACACCAGGGGTTTCATCACACACCGCACACTAGGGGTTTCATCAATACGTGGCACACACTCGGGGTTTCTTCAACACTGCACACACACAAACTAGGGGTTTCACCAACACTGCACACACACACACTAGGGGTTTCATCAACACACTGCACATTAGGGATTTCATCAACACACTGCGCATTAGGGGTTCCCTCAACACTGCGCACACACACTACAGGTTTGGACAACACTGCACACACTGGGGGTTTCATCATGTAGTCAACCTGTCAACTGTTGAAATCACTAGTCAAGGCTGTAGGCTGCAGTCAACTAGTCGTGGGCAAAATGGACAAAGGCTAAACGGGCTGTATGTTCCTATGTGCGGAACTATTTCACAAAAACTGAGACCTGTTCCACACTAATATGTAAATTGTATGTACATGTAAACATTGTAAATTGTAATTGTGTACAATAACAACATGTCTGCTATGGATAAACATCTGATGATGAAACTCCCGCTGCCAACAGCTAGCACTAGCAGTACTGTAAGCACCAGCACTGTAGCGGTACACAGCTAGCACTAGCAATAATGTTAGCACCAGCACTGTAGCTGTACTGTACACAGCTAGCACTAGCAGTAATGTTAGCACCAGCACTGTAGTGGT
This sequence comes from Alosa pseudoharengus, assembly GCF_046254945.1. NCBI lineage: Eukaryota > Metazoa > Chordata > Actinopteri > Clupeiformes > Clupeidae > Alosa > Alosa pseudoharengus. The sequence goes on along the minus strand of NW_027468859.1, from coordinate 30,560,236 downwards.
ACACAACTAGCACTAGTAATGTTAGCACCAGCATTGTAGCTGTACACAGCTAGCATTAGCAGTAATGTTAGCACCAGCACTGTAGCGGTACACAACTAGTCAGCAACTATTATGAAAAACTTGTCAACTAAAAGTTGTTAAACCCCTTGAACGTACACACACACACACACACACACACACACACAGAGAAGTTGGTTGGATAGTTGGTTATAGTTGTGTGCTCTCGAATGAACAGTGACACACACACACCTTCATTCAAAGCAGACATTTATTACTGAGTTGTAGTATCCTCTTTGAATGAGGGAAGTTTTAGTTTTACAAGTTGGTTGGATGGTTATAGTTGTGTGCTCTCGCCTGAACAGTGACACACATGCAGACACACGCACAAGGACATACAGTGTACACACAGATACTCACACACACATATGTTCGCTCATGCACATACACACTTGCACACAGATTTATGCTGCTGACTGAAGCCATCACCAACCTGACCTGCAGGACTGCATGCACACACACACACTCCACACACAAACACACACTCACTCCACACACATGCAACATACAGCAAGTATGAGGCCACCACCTTCCTTGTTTGCCTTCCTTGTCCTCAGTGCCCTGCACCCAAAGCCCTTCTCTAGGCTGGCAGGGTGAGATGAGTGAGATGAGTTCAGATAAGCACATTAGCACTATGCACTAGAGGCATGTTATACAGCACATGTAATCATACTGGTATATATATATATATGATACATGCAGATACGGACAGAGATGATAGTGGATGAGTGAATGGGGAAAGCCAGCAATCAAAATAATGGTTGTAAAACAGATTAGTGGGTATATGGCGTGCTCTAAAAGCTACCATTGTCAATTGATACAGAGACTACCATTTTGAACTCTGTTATAGTATACTGCAGCTCCTGCAGGAATTGCTCAGAGATGCTTTTTGAAGATACCGTCCAGCTGCGTCTCCCCCTAGCTGTAATGTAAGGCTGCCATGTGTACACTCCTGCTAATCTAAAATGACTAAAAGCGCATGTGCGCAGCTTTCGTCTGCAGGACTGGACCCACATTTCTGTGGATAAGGACAGAGCTAACGTGTGATAATCTGCACGCACAGACAGACAAACATACGCACGCACCTATTCACACATACACATACACAAGACATGCATACACAAACACACATGCACATGTACATGCACACACACACACACACACACACACACACATACAAACATGCACACATGCATGCATGCCCTCATACAGACACACATATTCCAAAATCAGGCATTATCTTGTGTCACACAACTGGTCCTGCTCTGGCATTATGTCGTCGGCCTACCTCCACTAACCCATACATCCAGACAATAACTGTCATCTCATCTCAAATCCGCCATCATGAAAACAACAGCTTAGTGGCAGCAGAGGGCCTGAGCCTCTCCACGCTCTCAGAGGAGGGAGGGAGGGCTACTGAATGATGTCATCCTCATGCTGTTGGTCCAATTGCTTTGTGTAACCCACCTCTGCACACACCAAGATTCAAACCCGCAACTTGTGATGTAGGTGTAGGTGTTTGTTGTGTGTTTGTTATGTTGTAGAGGGACAGGTGATGTAGGTGTAGTAGGTGTTTGTTTTGTGTGGCGATGTTGTGTTTGTTGTGTGTTTGTTGTGTTGGAGAAGGACAGGTGATGTAGGTGTAGTAGGTGTTTGTTGTGTGGCGATGTTGTGTTTGTTGTGTTGGAGAAGGGCAGGTGAGGTTAGTGTAGGTGTTTGTTGTGTGGCGATGGGGCAGGCAATGCCCCCCACCTCCCCACGGGAGGAGCAGACGGACAGACAGACGGGTCGAGCCCCCCCAGGCCACTCATACACACACACACACACACCAGGCCACGCCACTCTCACACACACACACACACACACACACACACCAGGCCACGCCACTCTCACACACACACACACACACACACACACACACACACACACCAGGCCACGCCACTCTCACACACACACACACACACACACACACCAGGCCACGCCACTCTCACACACACACACACACACACACACCAGGCCACGCCACTCTCTCACACACACACACACACACACACACACACACACACACACCAGGCCACGCCACTTTCACACACACACACACACCCCAGAACAGGCCATGCCGAGGGGGGATTAAAGATCCACTAATGAGCTGTCCCGGACGGGTTAAACACCTCACCCCCCCACAGGGCTCTCAGAGGTGGTACTGGTACACCCCAGCAGGACAGTGCTCAGATTCACACACACTCACACACTCTGGCGTGCTGTGCAGGAGGCAGCTGACTACAGTTGCTTTTACTCCAGAGTACCTTGTGGGGCAGTTCCTGTTGTGCGGTGGGTTCATGAACAGAGGTGTCGGAGCACAAAAACTGAACTAGCTCCATTGTAGATCTGGACCAACACTGGGCCAGAATCAGCTTTCTTTTTCAGTTGAAGTACTTCGCTCTGCAGTGCATTGTGGGGGATTTTTGCCTTTATGCAGATTTATAACAGTGGGTCAGTGGGAGAGAGAGAGCGAGAGAGAGATGTGGGTGGGAATTGAACCCAGGTCCCTGTGGGCACTTGGAACCACATGTGGTCTGGATGCTGCTGCCTGGACCACAGCTCCCCCAGATCAGCTGACTTTTCTGAGCATGCCCAGTGGCCATTATTGTTGACCAGTTGAGCAGGAGCCTCTCTCTTACACGGCTGGTGGACGCCTTATAGACCACAGCATGCACAAGCCCAGGGGCGCACCTTGTCAACAGGCAAGCCATGCAACTGCTTCGAGCCCCGAGCCGCTAGAGGGCCCCCGACCTGGTCTCAGCGCGTTTGCTGGTGAGACAAGCAAGGATTTCGTCCATAGAGCTGGTAAGTCCCGCCCTTTCCGCTATCCCCGCTGGACCTCTAGATTGAAAAATCGTTAATTGACCTCTCCAGAATAAGTCCCGCCTCCGTAACTTCCGTATCCATCCAACTTCCGGGCGTGGATTGTCTATGAGAAATAACATGGCGTTTCGAAATATTATACCGGTAAAACATCTGTAGGTAGCGAAGTTGAAAAAGCTGGTGGGCAGATTGGCCTACACACTTCTGCCATATAGTTTCCACTGGATTTTTTGATTGTCGGTGCCGTTTAAGTAGTATACTATAGACTATACTACTTAAACGGCACCGAAAATCAAAAAATCCAGTGGAAACTAGATGGCAGAAGTGTGTAGGCCAATCTGCCCAGCAGCTTTTTCTACTTTGTCACCTACAGAGTTTGACAGGTACGATCTTTCAAAACGCCATGTTATTTCCCATAGACAATCCACGCCCGGAAGTTGGATGGATACGGAAGTTAGGAGGCGGGATATATTCTGGAGAGGTCTATGCAAGTGAATGTGAGAAAATAATTATTTTCTGGTCCCGTTTGAATTTTGCCATGAATGTGAACATATGTTGTCTGTGAATTTTTAATATAAATTTTGGTGTAAAGAATGCTACAATTGAGCGGGTAGAAGTTTGATGCGGTTAAACTTTGTGTGAGAGCACTTTGTGGACTACAACTTTCCGCTAGACGACAGCTAACTAGTTTCCCATAACAACCATCAGTTGGTCGAGATGTAGAGGGTTATTAAGATCGACTTTGAACACAGTAAACCATACAACTTTACAATCACACTGTATCATAGTGTTAATGTGTTGAGTGAAGCTAGACATGTTTCGAATATTTTTGTTACCATGTGTGTTTATTCCTGCCATTACAAAAACTAGCATCTCAGCTAATGTTAGCGATTAGAGCTAGCTCACATCACAGACAACATGTAGTCTTTCTCGTTATGTCTTTTCCACAACTGATAGCCGAAGAATCATATAATATACTGTCAAACTCGTAACATGAAAAATTATATAAAAAATTCACAGACAACATATGTTCACATTCATGGCACAATTCAAACGGACCAGAAAATTATTATTTTCTCACATTCACTTGCATTGACGATTTTTCAATCTAGAGGTCCACTGGGGGTTTAGCGGATGGGCGGGACTTACCAGCTCTATAGAGATTCAATGATGTTTTTTGTGTGTATTTTGTGATAGTATTTATAGGATTTATAGATAGGATTTATTTATTCCCAAAGGAAAATTATGCTGTTACAGCAGCAATCAATAATTATGACCGCCGCGCAGCGAAGCTTTTTTCATTTATTTCATTTATTTTTTTCTTTTCCGTCAATGATTCCCGGGACACTGAAAGACCGGGGTACACGAAACTTGGTGGGCATGTAACCCCACATGGATAGCATGGAACCATCGTTTTTCGTTTTGATCTGTAGCCCCCCTGCTGGACTGGACCCCCGAAAGGAGGGTAGGGCAGACACAGTTTTCTGTGAATATCTCGAGAACCGTAGGGTTTAGAAGGACCTTTTTTTTTTTGTATGTTAATCTCAAGGGGCCATGTCAACCCATATATGGCGCCACATGTATATGTATAGCGCCACCTAGTTAAACACAAAAAAGTAAAAATGAGGTGTTGTAATTGAAGGTATCTGTGACCTAACATAGTCAAAACTGCACGAAATTGGAAGTGTAGGATCATTATGATACCCTCTGTATGCACGCCAAGTTTTGTGGAATTCCGTTCATGGGGGGCCACACAATAAATTAATTTATGTTACTATACACCAACTGGCCTGTAGGTGGCCGGAGACAGTTTTCTGTGAATATCTCGAGAACCGTAGGGCCTAGGAGGTCCACCTTTTTTATGTATGTTGGTCTTAAGGGGGCACGTCAACCCATCCCATTACCACTTATTTAATGTATAGCGCCACCTAGTTAAAAATTCAAAAGCAAAAAATTAGGTGTTTTCATCACAATATCTCTGGCTGACAAGGTCAAAACTGCACAACATTAAAAGTGTAGGATCATTATGACACCCTCCGAATGCATGCCAAGTTTTGTGTACTTTCGTTCATGGGGGGCCTTACAATAAAATATTTTATGTGTACATTTAGTGACGTACACCAACAAGGATTCCCGGGACACTGAAAGACCGGGGTACACAAAACTTGGTGGGCATGTACCCCCACATGGATAGCATGGAACCATCATTTTTCGTTTTGATCTGTAGCCCCCCCGCTGGACTGGACCCCCTGAAAGGAGGGTAGGGCAGACACAGTTCTCTGTGAATATCTTGAGAACTGTAGGGCCTAGGATGACCATTTTTTTTCCGTATATTTGCCTCCAGGGGTCATGTTAACCCATTTCATGTGCACACATGTGCACAAACAGATACACACACACACACAAATTCACAGTAATCATACGTATGACACATACTCACACAGTAGACATATGTACGCTTGCTTGCACAGGCACATACGCAGGCACACACACAAGCACGCACACACACACACACACACACACACACACATAACATAAACATAACACAAACAATCAAGAATTTCTCAGAATTATGAACAGGCAAGATGGAGGTGGGGTTGTATAAAATGAATTTTACATGTGAAATCTATGAACTAATCATGTTTTGGTACTTGTTGTCTAGCAGATACCAGTGAGAATTGAGTGTGGATAATGCAATTTAGTGAGACAGTTAGAATCATATAGGCCTTTCAGCGTGATTTCTTTTTGTGGAAAAAATGTGCTGGACTGGGCGGCGGTCATATTTTGTACCGCTCTGCGGTACATCTAGTATTAATATATATCACACACATACTGTACATACTAGTCATAAATAAATGCAATTAGGATATGAAGTCTCTGTGCAATTGATTGTGTGCGTTGTCTCAGCATAGGATTCTCCTCTCACGGCACAAAAGGGAGTGATCCCTGTAGTCTGTATAAGACTGTTGAGAGATGCCTCTGCAGTTCTGTGAATTACCACACTGGTCTTGTGGCACTGCTACACAGGGCAGTTAGCACCCTCTAGTGGTGACCGGCACACAGTGCACCTGGCCAGGCCTGCTGAAGAGGGGCTGATGAAGCAGCTGTCAGCAGCTCTGCCTGGGTGGCACTGCATCGAGGGCATTGGAGGAGTGGGATGGATGGGGGCCGTTCACTGTCATCAGCACTAATCTTTATTTATCACGGTTTCTCTGGCACCCTGCAATCAATGCAGCCTTGATATCATTGACCTCGATAGAGAGGGTGTGAGTGTCAGCCTGGAGATGCCCATGGGGGCTTCTTGTGTGTGTGGGTGTGTGAGTGTGTGTGTGTGTGTGTGTGTGTGTGTGTGTGTGTGTGTGTGTGTGTGTGTGTGTGTGT
>NW_027468859.1:30318933-30548933 GCF_046254945.1 Alosa pseudoharengus | reverse complement strand
AGCACATCCCAGCCATTTGTTTGGACAGGAGAGGTGTCAGTCTCCTAGAGGTCCTCCCAATCACACTCGGGCAATAGCAATGAGACTGAATAGGGGCTTCAGACCACATAGAGAGATTTAATATGTGCCTCATAGGGCACCTACACCTGTTACAATACAGCTCAGGAAGACTCTGACAACACTCACACACACAGCCTGACCAAATGTAAACCAATGCTTTAGATGAAGACCTCCGGTCAGTCCTGGAGTAAGAGTTTGACCAGCTCTCTGTGTCGTGTTTGTGCTCCACAGGCCCAGCTGTCCAGCGCCATGTCCAGAATGGGCCCACCTCAGAGGAGCTGGAGGCACAGAGAAGGTAAGAAATCCCCTCAGTATCCACAACATTCAATTAAATTCAACGTTGCTTGCTTTATTAACATGACTTGTGTTGCCAAAGCACCAAACAAAACAGCATATTTTATAGAACGTTCAGAACAAAACATTCCATAGAACACTCTGAACAGAATATTCCACAGAACATTCTGTAGAATGCTTGCGACACTGATGGAACGCCCTGTCAAAATTCCACAGAACACTCAAAGAACATCTTCAGAATCAAGGAGACTTGTTAAAGGTGCGATTTGTAGGATTGTTACCGAACGTTCTGCAGGCCAAAATCAAAACACTGGTGAGCGTTCTCAAGACTACCAGACGCGAGCCTCTTCTGGGTTGCCAGATGTAATGAAGACTTAACGTTAGTTGACCTGCAGCTGCTTTAATGTTTCTCCAACCATGACCCAGCTACACATTACGGAAACAGTGAAAACAAAAAATACCTCTCTAACCAACGTAACATATTTAGCTGAAGTTAGCAATGCAGATGAAGTTTAGCCTAGGCTACCTGTTGTGGAGAAATATGGCCAGCTCTGCGTCAGACTTGATATTCTTCGTTTGACGAAGACGTCACCATCTCAGGAAGCTCCTCCGATGTCCACTTAATTTGTTTCTTGTTTTAATTTTGGAAATTTGCCTGCCTCTCGTAGGCGTTCATGACTACAACTGACAGCTGTTGACAGTTGGCCTTTGCTAATTTGGCAACCCAAATAGGAGGACGCGCTAGCCCATTATTAATACGCTATTCTAGAATTAATCGTTCAAAACATAAACGCAAATTCCAAGAGATTCTGCCCCGTAACTCATTTCTTTTCATGGGTTTTACGGGGTTTTACGGGTTAGAGTAATGTTGTCAAATAAGGTATTACTTCAATTCATCGTGTTTCCTTACTCTCTGACAACATATGGTGATCATTTTTGGAATGGTTACAGTTTATTTTCCATTATTTCCTACATACTGGACCTTTAAGCATGCATATTTTCATAGCTAGTGAAAGACTAAATAAAACATGTGTCTGTCTCAGTGAGAGAGTGTGTTTGGCAACTCGGAAGTGTGTGTGGAGTGTATGTGAAGCCGCTGTTTCCATCTCTGCTCGGTCCTGTCACCTTTAATATGTGAGAACAACTCAACTCCCACCACTGTCTCCCACAAACACACTTCCTGTTTCTCTCAGAGGAGCCCAGATCCTTCACCGACAGACAGAATGTTCTAGAATCTCAGCCCTCACAGGCTAGGAAGCGCTCTCATATCAAACCAACCAATCATATCACAGCTGCAGAACACCCCAGACCTGTGAAAAGAACTACTCGCTAACGGGAGGAAAGACCTTTTGGGGGCGTAGCGTCCCATCTCCCCATGTCGCTTTCGAGCACATCTCTTAAAGAGAGACCCACAGCATGGACTCTCTCTCCCTCTCCTCTCTCTCTCTCATCTCTCTCTCTCCTCTCTCTGTCTCATCTCTCTCTTCTCTCTACCTCTACCCCCCCCCCCCCACCCATCTCTCTGTGTGTAGTCACTGGCATGGCTATTCTTTGATTAGCATGTCCAGTGTCCTCATGGAGCCCTGAGACGCTGAGGTTCTGATGACCACCCAGATCGTGTGTCTGGACAAACATGGGCTCAGTGCTAATCCTGCTGCCCAGGAGACACAGCCTGGCCAACACTCACACACATGCCCCCATTCTAACACACACACACACACACACACACAACCATGCCCCCACTCAAACAAACACACACAAACACACACACACATAGACACACACACACACACACACACACACTCAAACACACACACACACACACACACACACACACACACACACACCACACACACACACACACACACACACATACACACACACACACAGACACACACACACACACACACACACACACACACACACACACACACACAGACACACATGCCCCCACTCAAACAAACAGACACAAACACACACACAGCAGAGGAGCAGCAGAGGGGAAGAGGAGTGTGTGTCTATAGAAGTAGGAAAACACCACGCCCTCCAGCATCCAAAAACACAGCAGCACTGCTCACTCCCATCAGTCACATCGCCGTGACAACCTTAACAGTGCTGCGTCAGCAATTCCATAACGCGCGGCTGGAAATTTCCACTCTTTGGAACCCTCTCTCCCCCTCTTTTTCCACATCTGTCCATCTATCTATGTCTCTCTTTCCCTTCGTCTCATCCTCTCTGTCCCTCTGTCTCTCTCTCTCTCCATTTGTGAATCACTTTTATCTTACTCTATCTCCGTTTCACTACCTGACCTTTTCTCAAACTCACAATCCCACTCCTCTGTCTCCCTCTCCTCTATCTCCCTCACCTCTGTCTCCCTCTATCTCCCTCTCCTCTATCTCCCTCTCCTCTATCTCCCTCTCCTCTGTCTCCCTCTCCTCTATCTCCCTCTCCTCTATCTCCCTCACCTCTGTCTCCCTCTATCTCCCTCTCCTCTATCTCCCCCTCCTCTATCTCCCTCTCCTCTGTCTCCCTCTCCTCTGTCTCACTCTCCTCTGTCTCCCTCTCCTCTATCTCCCTCTCCTCTATCTCCCTCTCCTCTGTCTCCCCCTCCTCTATCTCCCTCTCCTCTGTCTCCCTCTATCTCCCTCTCCTCTGTCTCCCTCTATCTCCCTCTCCTCTATCTCCCTCTCCTCTGTCTCCCTCTATCTCCCTCTCCTCTATCTCCCTCTCCTCTGTCTCCCTCTATCTCCCTCTCCTCTATCTCCCTCTCCTCTGTCTCCCTCTATCTCCCTCTCCTCTATCTCCCTCTCCTCTGTCTCCCTCTATCTCCCTCTCCTCTGTCTCCCTCTATCTCCCCCTCCTCTATCTCCCTCTCCTCTGTCTCCCTCTATCTCCCTCTCCTCTGTCTCCCTCTATCTCCCTCTCCTCTATCTCCCTCTCCTCTGTCTCCCTCTATCTCCCTCTCCTCTATCTCCCTCTCCTCTGTCTCCCTCTATCTCCCTCTCCTCTATCTCCCTCTCCTCTGTCTCCCTCTATCTCCCTCTCCTCTGTCTCCCTCTATCTCCCTCTCCTCTATCTCCCTCTCCTCTGTCTCCCTCTATCTCCCTCTCCTCTATCTCCCTCTCCTCTGTCTCCCTCTATCTCCCTCTCCTCTATCTCCCTCTCCTCTGTCTCCCTCTATCTCCCTCTCCTCTGTCTCCCTCTATCTCCCTCTCCTCTATCTCCCTCTCCTCCGTCCCCCTCACTTCCTCTCCTCTCTCTCCCTTTCCTCTGTCTCTCTCCTCTGTCTCCCTCTCTCTCTCTCCTCTGTCTCCCCCTCTACCTGTATTTTTCTGTTTTATCCTCACCACCTCTGCCCCCTCCCCTCCCTCTCTTACTGTCCCTCTCGTCCTCTAACTCACTCTCTCCCTTTTCTCCCTCTCCTCTCTCCCTCCATCTCCATCCCTCCCTCTCATCTCTCTCCCTCCCTCTCTCTCTCCCTCCCCTCTTCCTGCTCTCTCCTCTCCCTTTCCTCTCTCTCCCTCTCTCTCCTTCTGTCATAGCCTCTGCCAGGTCATATCTCTGTCATATGCTTCTCACAGCCAGTGGACCGGCCTGCCCTGGGTACGCCGCGGTCACAGGAAAAGCTTCTTCCTGTTCGGCACTCTCTCTGCAGGGGAGCGATCGGCGGTTAAGTTCAAGCAAAAACAAACCCTCACCGTACAGAGCCTCTTATTCAGCCCGCTGGGTCCAGGGGAGCGTAAACCAATAATATCTTTGGGTTGGGAGAGAGAGAGAGCAAAGAGAGAAGTGTTTGTAGATGGCGGGGATGAAAACATGGATATGTGAGATGAGGCTGCCGCTAGGAGGATCCTCCTGAATTATTAAAGTCAATCCTTCTCTTAAGCGTCTTTGTTAAAGAGGTATTTATAGCACTCGTACTACCACAGAGGAGGAGACTTCTTATATGGTTCAACATTCAGACATGAGATATCTGACCCGCTCATAAGGGCCATAAACTATGATACCACTTCTCTGCTGCTACGCTTTACAGTCTAGACTGAGGAGATTGGGACATGGCACCGCATGTGTGTGGTGGGATCAAATGTTATGTGGTTAGTGTTAGATAGGGAATAGTGACCTGGACACCCTGTGGAGGACATGCCCAAAGCGCATGGGGGAAATATGCCTAAAAGGTAGGTGGATGATGATGTCTATGGGTCTGTCTTTTCACTTACGGGTTTCTATGTGCATCTATGGGGTTGGGAATATCGACTTGCGGCTCTTTTAGACAGAGATCCCACAGTAATCACATTATCCATCATTATGCAATCTTCACTTATTAACTCTGAACCAGAGTTGTCACACCGCCACCCCACTGTCTTCTTTCACACAGCTGTTTACCTTTGCAGAACCAGAGGCGTGCTGTTTAAATAGGCTGGCTACTCGTTTTCCTTCTACAGGTTTAATTAGGCTGGCTACTTGTTTTCCTTCTACAGGTTTAATTAGGCAGGCTACCCGTTTTCCTTCTACAGGTTTAATTAGGCTGGCTACCCGTTTTCGCTCTAAAGGTTTAATTAGGCAGGCTACCTGCTTTCCTTCTAGAGGTTTAATTAGGCTGGTTACCCGTTTTCGCTCTAAAGGTTTAATTAGGATGGCTACCTGCTTTCCTTCTAGAGGTTTAATTAGGCTGGTTACCCGTTTTCCTTCTAGAGGTTGTTTGAGGTTATGTCAATGTTGACTGTATGCTTCTCTCGTCTTTGCATATTACATGTAAGTTGTTGGAATGTTATCTCAAGGTTATGTAGGGGTTGACTGTACGTTCCTCCAGTGTTTGGATATGGTCTGAAGGTTATATTTAGGTTGTTGACTGTGTCTTTCTGTTGTTTGTGCCCGCAGGCAGATGGAGATGCAGCAGCAGCAGCAGCAGATGCAGGCGCACATGGAGAGGGAGCGACGAGCATCCAACTCAGGTAGCAGCTCCAGCCGTCTCCAGCACAGACTGGGTCCCAGTTAGCGTGGCCTTACCTCAGCTGGGTAGCACTATATACCACCACTGACACTCTGTCATCCTCTCTGTGTCTGTTAGCGTGGCCTTACCACATCTGTGTAGCACTATATACCACCACTGACACTCTGTCATCCTCTCTGTGTCTGTTAGCGTGGCCTTACCACATCTGTGTAGCACTATATACCACCACTGACACACTTTCACACTCTCTCTCTTCCCTCTCTCTCTTCCCTCTCTCCTCCCTCTCTCCTCTTCTTTGTTTCTCTTTCTCCATCACTCTCATCACACTCCCCCTCTCTCCTCCTCCTCCGCTGCAGGTTCCCCATTTTCAGGACACCCCGCTGTGCTCTCGGTGGCGCCCCCTACTGTCATGCCTCCGCCCATGCAGCCGTTGTCTCTGGGAGGGCCCTGTCCGCCGCCTCCACCCCCTCCAGGCCCCCCGCCCCCCTCGGCCGGGGCGCCCCCGCCCCCTCCCCCACTCCCCATGGGTGACGCGTCCGCACCCACCGGCCTGGCGGCCATGATCGCCGGAGCCAAGCTGCGCCGCGTCCAGAGGGTGAGTCAGCGCGCATGGCAGCCAGCCGAGCCGACACTGAGCCAGATCTGGGCCGCATTAGGTCCGCATCTGTTTCAGGCTTCATGTCCTCATTTCTGAAATACTCTGTAGTGAAGTGCCTAAAGATTAGTCATTAGATAACATACAATGCCGGTAGTAAGAGATGGGGTTGTGATCTGTAGAGAGAAACACTCTTACCCAGGATTTGTAGTAAATGCATGCAGAAACTTATAGGTGCCATACAGAATTCTAATGGATCTTTCTGATCAGTAGTGAGGAGATTGGTACATAGTTTTCTCCCTGACTCAGCTGTCGTTCTGTGCCCACAGCCGCCCGAGGAGAATACTGCTGCCAAAAACGATGCCAACCGAACAAGTGGCGGTAGCGGAGGTCTGATGGAAGAAATGAACGCCCTGTTGGCGCGAAGGTGAGAACTCTCCTCAGTCCTCTGGAATGACCAGAGAGAACCCTGCAAGTGACTCTGATCTAGAATTTAATATTGGATCTTCGAATGCCAAAGAGTTCCTCCCGCCAACAACAAAGGTGAGGTGCTCTGAGGACAGGTAGATAACCTTGGACCTGGTCTGTCAGACCTCAGAGACATGACTGTTCTGTAATTCTATCCCATAATTGTCACTGCTATGGGAACGGAAACACTGCTCGTCATGGCGAAAATTGATATGTGGGCGCCTTGGCTACTGTAGAATGATCCTTTTCAATAATAGATCCATAAAACCCAGAACTTGTGATTCTCTTCCTCCAGACGGAAAGCGTGCGAAACACCGGAGAAGAAAGATGAGGACAGCCAAAATGTGAGTGAATGCTGGAGAAACATGAGACAGTGAAAAGAGTCATTTTATTCTCCCTACACCTCCCTCCCTCTCTCTCCCTTCCTTTCTCTCTCTCCCTCTCTTCCTTCCTCTCTTTCTCTCTCTTCCTTTCTCTCTCCCCCTTCCTTTCTCTATCTCCATCTCTTTCTGTGACTCCCTTTTTCTATACAGCACTCCACAGTGTACTGCACACAGCTCCACATTTGTGTCTGATGTCTATCTGTTGTTCCTTGTTCATGCAGGACGACCCCAACTCCCCCTCTCCCATGTCCAGGGGCCAGAATGCCACAGGTATAGTCCACAATGCCTTTCGTCCAGTCCAGCCTTTACATGTTATAGTTACTTAGTAAATCTACTGTGCGTCTTCATCCAAAGTGCCTCACACATAACGCTACAGACTAAATCAGTAGAGATAAACGTTAAGTGGTGCTAAGTACAAGAGAATCCATATTTTGACAGGTTCAAGCACAAGAACCAGTAATGAGAGGCATGATTATGTGTGCGTACATCAAGGCCATAATTAAGAATAGTCAGAATAGTAATTTGCAACAGAATAACTGCCTATTTAGAATTATCACCACACAACAGTCTCACACAATCAGCATTAATGCTACAGTAATCAGCTTTTACAGGCATTGGTGTGTGTGTGTGTGTTGGTGTGTGTGTATGTGATTTAAGAGAACATGCTCTCTAGTCATCTATTTTTCAGCAGGTTAAGTCCTCCAGTGATGTAGTACTCGAGTCCGGTCTCGGTCCCGATTTCTGCTTTCTCGGACTCGACTCGGACTTGTTCCTTCAAAGACTCGGTCTTGACTCGGTCTCGGACCACAGTGGGAGGAGAAGGACTCGTAATTTCAGACCGAGTCCTCGAGACCAGCGCATTTTTTATGTTCATACAAAAAAAATTAAAATGAAATTTCACGGCGGCCACGTCTTTGCCCCTTGCGTTGGCCTTGGTGCCCCCTTCTTTCAATATTCTGCTTTGCGTCCGTTTAATAGCGATTTTTATTTAGCCTATAGCCTGTCAAAATAATCTTAGCATCACAGCGCAAACTAATTCAGTCTTACACAGTGGAGAAAATGACAGCGCATGGCAAGACAGAAAGTGCGTCCAAACTCACCCATTCTTCTCAGTTGAAATACTCGCAATCGTTAAGCCTACTCATCACACAGACACATGTATCACATCACATGAAAGAGCTTTTTCTCAGCTTTTAAACGATGTTAGCCGCTAATTGCTGTGGTGAACGGTTCGCGAGAAAAGTAAATAATATAATTAAATTTAATCATAACGTCTACATAAGGTGCTATACCCATCTCCCCTACCCATTTATCTTGGTGGAATACTTCACGAACCCTTAGTTCAACACATGACAAACCATATATCAGAATAAACAGCAGACCTTACCAGAAATAAAGCAGTCCCCTGTACAGTAAGCCGTTCCAGAGTATTCCGGTTAAATTAAAAATTTAATCTGCAGCAAGGTCTACATTCATGTCTCCAACTTTGGTCTTTAGGTTTCAAAATGTGTTTAAATCGTTCTTCATGATTTCCAAATACAAATACAAATACAAAATAAATGTTACAAATATTGCCTAGATATAGGTAAATATTAAAATCAGAGGATATACAGCTGAGTAAGAGTTTGTGAAAGGAGTCTTAATGATCAAAAAATGCTAAGCATGCATCTAGGCTATTTGAGTTTCTTAAAGCTGAGCTGTGCTTAAATTGTTCAATACATGATTCCATAACAGGCCAAATATAAAATAAATATTAAATATAGCCTAGACATTTAAATATTAGATGATCAGATGATTTACAGTTCTATGTAATATGTCATGTTTTTGTACTGTTTCATACAGTGATGCAGGTCTACTGCTGTGAATAGGCTAAATACAACTTTGATTATTTTTATAGCCTACTACTGTATAGTTAACTTTGGCCTTGGTGCCCTGACATGTGGCCTTTGTGCCCCCCACCAAATATGCCCAACTGAAGGCCAAGTGGCCTTGCCCCTAAAATGGTGAAATTCCAAGCCTGGGCCTAACTGTTTATTTTATTAATTAGGGTGATATTAAATCATGGATATGAAAACTGACATGTTTTTATGGTCTTGGTCTCGACTCGGTCTCGACTCCTAAAGGACTCGGTCTCGACTCGGACTTGCTTCCTCAAAGACTCGGTCTTGACTCGGACTCGACTGTATTTGAAAACCAACGGACTCGGTCTCGACCCTTCAAAGACTCGGTCTTGTCTCGGACTCGGCATAGGCAGTCTCGTCCCCATCACTAAAGTCCTCCCCTCTCTCTCACTCTCTCCTATGTGCATGTACTGTATGTGTATGTGTGCATCTGTGTGTGTGTGTGTGTGTCTCCCCTCTCTCTCTCCAATGTGCAGACGGCGTGAAGAAGCCGTGGGACCGGGCCAACTCTGCTGAGCGCTCGTCGCTAGTATCAAAGTAAGCAGCCCTGGCTAGACCAGATCAGAACCAGATCTGGGCCACAGCCAGTCCAGAATCAGCTTCTGTGCTCTGGAAGGAATTCAGTCTGGTTTAGTTTAGTTTGGTTAAGTTTGGTTCACCCCAAAAATGAGAGATTTATTCCATTCTCTTCTATAATGGTAGATATGACTAATTGTGTCATTTATGTAATGATATTAAGCATGCTGTACTAGATAGACATGATTCGGTCACCTTCTCTGAAGTGCAGTAACCACCCTTGACCAGAAGTGGGTGCTGTAATGTTATGTGATGTCTGTGATCTCCCGTGATCTCGGCACATGTATAACTGGATGTTAATAGTCCTGGTCATGTCAACAGGGTTCGGCCTGTGGGGAGCACCAGTGACACAGACGCCTTAGACTTGGACAGAATGAAACAGGTAAGGCCCAGAAACAGCAGCACTGGATGAAATGGGCGCACAGCGTAAGGCGACAGTGCTGCAGAGATGGCCCACCATGTGTGTGTGAAAACCATGCTAGCATGTGACCAGGGCAACACTGCAGTGCTAAGCATACCTCTGTGCCTTTCCATTCTCTTCAACAGGAGATATTGGAGGAAGTTGTCCGTGAGTTGCACAAGGTG
The DNA here is from genome assembly GCF_046254945.1 of Alosa pseudoharengus. Taxonomy (NCBI): domain Eukaryota; kingdom Metazoa; phylum Chordata; class Actinopteri; order Clupeiformes; family Clupeidae; genus Alosa; species Alosa pseudoharengus. Next base: position 30,539,120 of record NW_027468859.1, on the reverse strand, counting down.
AAGGACGAGATCATCGATGGTAGGTTTCACCACTGCATGTACAAAGTCCATATTCGGTCAGAAATAGTGCTTGATAAACACATGCCATCCAAATCCGTTGGCCAGAATTAGTGAACTAAGAGATGAGGTGGCATGTCAGAGGGAGGGAAGCTGGAAGCACCTCAGTTTCCCTCAATACTGACTAAAGAACTGCCTTGAGCTTCAGACAGGGCCAGTCTTTATTGTTGTAATATTGTATTAAAAATGTAAATGTAAAACGCATAAATGTACATTATTCCCCTTTAGTGAGTACAGTGGTGTGATCCATTTATAAGTGCTGTGGCTATGACTACAGACTAAAGTCTGCATGTAATACATGTTTTTCCGTGAGTGAGTGAGTTTACTACAGGGAGGGACAGTCCCCCTCAGGCAGCACTGGGTGAAGTGCCCACATGGCACTCATGGCCACAATGGTGGCACCTCCTGGGATGGACGTTGTGAGTTGTGAGTCCCAGGAGGTACCACTTAGAACTTACCACTACACTCTTAAAACGAATATGTTGAAAACAACACAACTTGAGTTGTTTTCAACACATCTCTGTGTCCAGATAGAGACAATACAGTCTTTTAATTTGTTACACAATATGTGTTTAAAATAACACATGCACAACAACTTGTGTTGTTGTTTTTTAACACAACCCTGTGTTAGATAGGGACAACACATTTTTTTAAGAGTGTAGACTACCACCACCCCCATGCTTAACATGAGCTGTATGTCACCATAAGGATGTCAGTGATGCCTCAGGCTATACCATTTAATTTCAATTCAATTTGATATGCTTTATTGGCATGATCATTTAAAAAGAGGCAAGGCATGGTAAGTTTGTTTATAGAGCACGTCATACAGTAGAGTAATGGAATGTGATATGTTAAGAGCTAATAAACATCAATTTATATTTCTTACTGACCTTTCTGTTTATATTCCTTATATGTTACAGTAAGTGAGTGCTGTAGTCTGAGAGCAAAGATTAACCGGAGTCAAATTCCTTGTTTGGCAAACCTGGCCAATAAAGCTGATTCTGATCAAAACGTTAAAAAGAGGAAATCAAATCTGAATCCTATTCTTTTTTTCTTACCTGCAGCCATTAGACACGAATTGAGTCGAGTCAGCACGACATAATCCTCTGGACCCAGGTGACCCACCTGAGACCCACTCCATCCCACCCCACCCTCCACCCCCACACCAGGACCTGCTGTAGCCCTGAAGAGGAAGGGATCGTCGCCGTGGCAACTGCCCGGCAGGCTGTCTGTAAATCACAGCGGCTGTTCTGTGAAAGAATCATGGTACCATTCCTTCCTCCGATACGACAGAAACATTCTTTTGGTAGCCCCCAGTTTGGAACAGTGTAGAAGGATACAGGACACTTGCACTGATTTCTGTTTTTGGCTCGTAGTTTTATTTGTTTTCATTTTTCAAACAAATTGAACTTTAAAGACCGTCTTTTCAACACGTCTTAAGGAAATTTAAGTAAATCTGAACATCTTGCTTTTATTATTTTGTTGTATTTTTGTTTTATTATTATTATTATTATTATTATTATTATTATTATTATTAGTTTATGTAGTGGTGTATATGTATGTAGTGGTAGATTTAGTGCTGACAAAAATAATATAATTCTATTAATAATATTACTGCTAATAATAATAATGATGATGATAATAATAATAATGTTGTTGCACATCATTTAATGTTAGCCTTTTATATTTTATATTTGGTCTCATTTTTCTCTGGTTGTGTTTCCAAGTACAATTATAAGCACATTCTGATTTCGTTCTCATCACCTTGGACCGTGAGATTTGTAAAAGAGTTTTTTATCCTTTTGCCAACACAGATGTGTGTGGGAATCACTGGCGGAGAATTTTTAAAAACAAGTTTGAACCCGATATTAAACTATGGGAAATGACGTGTTGCTTTTTGAATATTGCAAATCTTATGGACGAAAAAAAAGACAAAAAATCAGTACCCCAGAGTATTTGTGATCATGTTGTTAATAAAAAAAAATGTTTATTGGCTGCAAGGATATGTATTGTTCGTTTATTTCCCCTTTTTGACCAAGTGCTTCCTGGTTTTAAAAACAAAAATCGTTACACAAAATGAATTCAAATAAAGCTGTGAACAATGTCTTGGACATCTGAAGTGGTCTGTGCTCCCTGAGAGTCGTGTCATTTCAGGGTTTGTTGTTGTCAATTGCACCCCACTTGGGATACACATACTGATACAGGACTATGTCTGTTCAATCCTTCAGATGTTTGAAGATTAATGTAAATTAACTGAGTCATGTATGACAGACAGACAGATAGATAGATACTGCAAATCAAATTTTTTAAATTGCACAGTTATTTTGATAAGTATTTATATTTGTAATGATGTTTAAAATTATAGGAATTAATACATATTTGTTGTTATTCTCCCATCTGTGAATTATGTGTTCGCATGATTGTTGAAGTCTCGCGAGATTGGAAATTGGAGCGTAGTGCAGCGTGGTTTGCCGAGTGTGAACCGAGTGAAGTTATTTGTATTATCGAGAAGGGAGGACGGTTAACAGTGCAAGGGGGTGTGTATATCTGGGGCAGTGCGCTCAGTGTGTCTGATCCAGCAAGCTGGCGGAATTCAATATGGCATCCGGCGAAACGCTGTATATAGAAACGGATGGCTCCGAGATGCCGGCGGAGATAGTGGAACTTCACGAAATAGAAGTAGAAACGATTCCCGTGGAGACTATTGAGACTACAGTGGTCGGGGAAGACGATGATGACGAACACCAGCCTATGATCGCCCTGCAACCGCTTGATTCAGACGACCATCACCACCAAGAAGTGATCCTAGTCCAGACCCGAGAGGAGGTTGTCGGCGGGGACGACTCAGACCTCCGTGCAGACGATGGATTTGAGGATCAAATCCTTATTCCCGTCCCCACTTCTGGGGCCGAGGAGGAATATATCGGTCAGACTCTGGTTACTGTTGCAGGGAAAAGCTCCATAGGGCGGATGAAGAAGGGGGGAGGCAGTAGTGGCAAGAGAGCGGGCAAAAAAAGCTATCTAAGCGCCGCAGAAGCCACCGGAAGAAAATGGGAGCAAAAGCAAGTCCAAATAAAGACACTGGAAGGAGAATTTTCTGTTACGATGTGGGCATCAGGTCAGTTTGCTCCATATTGTTGATAGTGTTTCCATGGGTTGACTGTCTCTGTTTGTGGTGTTCTTAGCCTACAAAGCAAGGCCTTGCAGGGCGTTGTCCTTCCGCGCCAGAGCTGTTCCAAAAGTAGTCCGCGTGAGAAGCGTCTGGAGTGATTTTCAAAGTGTTTAGGAACGAAAGAGCTCACTGTAAGAATGATTTGTTTTTGTTTTGACGGGAGGCCATGTTTTTAGGTGTTGATGGGCGCCGCCATATTCCCCGAGTCAAGTATGGCGGCCCGAAAAAATGGCGATGGTTCGGCCGGGCGAAGATGGCGGCGGGTGGGAGTGCAAGAACGCTGCTGGTGCAGATTGTTGCAGGCCTCAACTGCGTAGTCGGGTAGTTAGCTAGCTTGCTAGCCGTTAGCTGACCATGGACCCTCAGCATGGAATGGCCCGATAGCAGTATGCCAAAGCAACTGTAGTGTACTAGCTAATAATGTATATGTTAACGTTACACTCAAAATGCGTATGTCAGGACCTGGTACTTATCAATTAAATGCATTGTATTGCACGAACAGTTATGGTAAGCTATGTTGCCTGTGGTATAGAAAAAAAAATTGCATCGGTAAAAAAATACTGTACTTATGTTTAGCAAAATTATGTTACATTTGGCTATTTCACATCAACCTAGTCATCATGCTAGTTAGGAAACTATCATATCATTGATAGCCATTTATGGAAATTAGCCGTTTTTATCCAGCCGTAAAACCGTGAAACCGTTACCTACGCACCATTGCAGTAGAACGTTGCAATTAAGTTTTCAGTTCATCCCAAGTAGATGGATCGGTTAGCTAAAGCGAAGCGTGCAGTGCTCTCAGAAAACTCCGAATATTAGCGGTTTGCTGCGACCGCACGCAATGTAGCTAGGAATTGCTTACTTTGCGTGACTTCAAGGCGACATAATCTCTTCACCCTGTATAGCTGCCCACGTAGTTATTGTAAGCGCTAGGGAAGTTTTGACGAGGGTTTACATAGTAAGGATTAGAGCCGTTAGTAGGGAGCCTAACTATTTTTTCAGAAGAAGGCGTCTTGCGCACTATCAGCTAGAAGAGTTTCCAACGTGACTTGAAACCCACAGCTCTCTCAGCATAAACAACAACAAATAAACAGATTTATCTCCATCCATATCTGACTGACAGTGTATAAACTAGTCGACTGTTGAGGAAACGTCATGTGGTGCCACGTTTTTGTTAGAATATTGTTTAGTCCCAGTTCAAAATCTGTGTGTTCGGGGTTCTCAGCACGAGGGACTGGCGACCTCCAGTGATGTGTCAAGGCACTGCAGGAGGGCACTAACTAAACCGTAATTTTTATCGGATTGTTTCATACCTAACACAGGGGATGTAGGCCTACTGAACTTCTGTTCTAAAATACTATTTCTGTGCAATAGGGAGGAGGGCCCGTGTTGTGGTTGTACTGTGGCGCGTTTTCCAAAACCATAGTTGGTAACTAAGTTTGCAACTATGTTGGTTGCAATGCAATTTCCCATTGCCAACCAACTAAGTTGCTAACAGGTTAGCAACTATATTTTGGTAAACGCACCCCAGGTCAGTAAACAGAACCAGTTTGTTCATTAGTCCCTTCCCATTCTGCTTCTTAGAGGTGCACAGTCCTGCTGCAGAAGGAAGTCACTACTGCAGTGTTTCCCAGAGAATTGAATTCCATTTGTGGTGGTTGGTTTGCAGAATTAACTTGAATGCAACAGTTTTTAACAAATTAGCACAGCGTGGTTATGATGCTAACCAGATTTAAGCACAATTTAGTACAACCTGGAAAATCAGTGTGTGGTGGTCAGTGTTGGTATTGTGGTGGGCCGCCACAAATAAGTCAATGTATGGGAAACACTGTACTGTGTAGAGTATCTGAATCATTAAATGCAGTATGCCAGGTGCAGCCCCTCGGAGAATTTTTGATGAGGACTAGATGCTCTCCACACACTGGCGTCAACATGAGTGCAGTGCACTCAGCCAGACTCATTCAATCAGTTTCCAGTGTTGCTCATCAGCACCACATTTTTTTGCCACTGCTATGGCAGTTACGGTTTAGGTCATTTTTGCATCGACAGCAGTGGAAAGCACAGGACCGTAGAGACGCAGTGAGTGGTGCGCGCCACACTCATGTTGGTGCTTGTGTGCAGCCAGCTGGCTTTAGAGTTGGGATAGTTTAGAGTGCTGTGATAAAAACATTCAACCAAGTTCAGCGTTAGCTTTTGTGGAAGCAACATGCTGTTTTTGTCTTGGTCACCGTGTTCTGTAAATGAGGTGTCGACCCTAAAAGCAGCAAAAGGAAGTGGGTTTCTTTTTGTTTAAAAACAGCCGATAAAAATACTTGAGATTTGTTTTATATGTTTTATAATTAAATATAACATAATATTACTATCTAAGGGCTCTGAATGGCTGATAACAATAGTGATAAATGGCAGATGTTAATGTATTTAGCCGTTTGGTTATTTGACTGGTAATTAACAAATTTGTTTGCAAATACCTTCCATGTGAAAAGCAACAGGCAACATATAATAGCACCAGTGACCATGTGACAAATGTGTGGCAGTGTAAGTCAGCCTATAACAATAACGACATATGATGATATATTTTAGTTTAAGTAACATAAAACTGCCATATGTTGGACAAAATGCAAAATGCATTTAAACAAATCTTGGCAAAAACAATGTACAAGTATGTAGACACTGATACCAATATGGACCAATAAGTTTCCAAATGGGTAAAGACTAACCGCTAGTCTTAGCATAGGTCCCAGGTTAAGTGCTGTTCTTCTGATGTTATTTTAGAAGCATATTATTACCCTGTGGATGTTACATGTTTTGACATTTGTCTCCCACTGTTATTGTTGTTGCTGCTAGATGACAAAAAAGACATAGACCATGAGACGGTGGTGGAGGAACAGATCGTGGGGGAGAATTCCCCTCCTGACTACTCGGAGTACATGACTGGGAAGAAGCTGCCCCCGGGCGGTATTCCCGGGATCGACCTCTCGGACCCCAAGCAGCTGGCAGAGTTTGCAAGGTAAGGTCACACAAATACCCATGATGGACACTAATAGACAACTGAACCACACACACGCATACACACACACACACACACACACACACACACAAACACTTATGCAGATGTTCATAGTCACACTAATAGATATATCTCTTTATAACACACACATACCCACGTATATGGAGATAAGTCAAATACACAGTTGTTTCTACTCTTCTCTCCAAAGACTCTGTATACGCCCGGTCACTCTGGGGTGAGGAGTGGTAACAGGATATAACTAGCTCACTGCAAAATTCAAAGTGATGATACAATTCTTTTTGAGCAATATTGTTTTGCAGTCTCATGACCAGGTCCAAGAGTTCTGATTAACAAGCAACAACTTGAGCAACAACTTGTCTACTAGTTCCATAATTCGGAGTTTTTGTAATAAAATACTTTTGTCCAGTATCAATGGGACAAGTGTCTGAATAAAATTCTGTCTCCCTGGCAACATTGCTCAAGAAGCCCTACGTATCTTCACAGATCTTGTAGACTGTACTGAAGAGGAGCGTTTGTAACCTTATGGTCATAGGGGTCAGTAGCACTCAAGTGGTCAGATAAAATGGAAAGGAAACAGATAGGGCCCTATCATGACATTCTAAAGTGCATCGTCACTCGTCAAAAGTCTATTCAAATTTAGTAGGATGTCCAGTTCACATTGGGAGGGGTTTCGTTCTCAAAAGTGGAGCGCATGGCGTAACAAGGTGTTCCTAGGTCTTTTAATCAGTCATATGGGTGTGTTTGGGGCGTAACATCATTTTAAACCATGAGAATGACATCTGTCATTCCCTTTAACGGCGCAACGCGCGATATGTCAAATAAATGCATCGGTATTTTGGCATTCAACGGCGCATTTGAAGGAGGCTGCTTGCGAGACCGTATGGAATAGTCATTCTTAAACCATGCTTTACTAAAACCTAGCATAGCCTTCACGCATTTGCACTAGTCTATTATTTGAACTCATTGGCAAAGTGAAACTAACTTCACCAAGGAGTCAGTCAACGACAAGACAGTTATATGCAGTTACTTTCACTATTGACTGACAATGGGTTACCATCGAAAACATAGGCTGGAAAAAGCAACACTTACCCTAATGTTGCTCAAATGACTGAATAAAACAACATTTATCCTGCAGAGGAGTTGCTTATATCTCGTGACTGTGCTCCATACGTGTCTCTCGCCTCTCCCCTAATCACTTTTAATCGTCATTACCAATTTGCAAATGATGGTGAATAACTACTCATCATGAGATGTACAGTATTTCGTAATATCTTTATTCTAATTATGTTTCCCATTGTAATTGTGCAATTTAATGCTTTGCATGGACGTGCGCTGGTGTGCGTTCATGAATGATAGAAGGATGGTGCGTGCACCTGCCAATATGACTGTTGACATGCGCTCTTAAAATAGCATATGAACAACTCGCCATTGACTTCTGACCAGGTTTAGGTGGTGTATGATAGCGATTTTTAGACAATGCGCGAGTCCCCTCCCTAGGTTGTTAATTGCCACACCCCTGGGCGCAATGCTTAAAAAATAAACGTGCAAAATACCGAATTCAACTTTCCGCGGGTGAATAACGAGTATTACGCCATGCGCTGGTGACCCAAAATACAGCCCGTAGTCTTTAAATTCTCTTCACAGGTACCTGTGCATGTTCTACTCATCAGAAGCTAAAATAACATTAAAGCAATGGTTCGGAGTAATTTCACCCTAGGGTCCTTTGCACCATGACCCCGAGCCAAACACCCTCCCAGAACCTGTTTTCATTTGGTCGAACCCTGGTCAAGTAGCGCCTGACAGGAAGCGATCAACGTTTTTTGGTATATCCAGTTTTTAATATATTTTTTTCCGAAGTGTTTACAACTTAGTGTTAAGTAATAATTGTTGCAAACTGGTACTACGAACAAAATATTAGTGCATTCCTGGATCTACATCCTTATGCATGCTTCCTGCCAGGACTTTTACGGGCTTTTCCCAAATCACGGAAGTTACGTCGACGCAGCGGTTTAGTAGCAGATAATAGCATCCATCAGGCAAGTGTTATTTAAATAAACTCCTGGTGTACTTACAAACTTTTCAATGCCTCGTTTTATGAGTAAAGAACATACTGTAGAAGTTTCGTACCATTCAGGGCATTATTAGTGGGGTAATTTACGAGATAAAAGTTGGTTCCATCACGACTGCAGAACGTCATTAGTTTCTGACAGCGCTACTTGACCAGGGTTTGACCAAGGGAAAACGGGTTCTGGGAGGGTGTTTGGCTCGGGGTCATGGTGCAAAGGACCCTAGGGGGAAATTATTCTGAACCATCACTTTAAAGAGGCTCTCTTACTGGATGGGTGAAATCTAACAATGCAAAATTGACATCACACAATGCTCAGTAATATCCATTCAGTTCATATGGTTTGACAGTTGCTGTAGTTGATAATTTAAACTAAAGGTTACTTTAGTGACCTTACATTATTAGCTGAGTGTTTTTTCTGTGTGTGTGTGTGTGTGTCAGCCCCCACAGGTCAGACCCACGCTGGTAAGTGTGTGTGTGTGTGTGTGTCGTTGTGGATGATCACTCACTTTGCAAGGCTCACACATGGGACTAAGAGGGAAATCAAGGCTCACAAAAAGGGTGTTTGATCACAAACTGCCCTTCCAAATGTCACAAGCTTTATGTGGAGAGAGTTGGACACATTGGTGGATCACTTGTATTATCACATGGCACTGGTGTTATAATGTGGTATAGGGCCTGTGGTATAGGAGTAGGAGTGTGGTATGTGAGTATAGGGAGTGTGGTATAGGAGTATAGGGAGTGTGGTATAGGGAGTGTGGTATAGGAGTATAGGGAGTGTGGTATAGGAGTATAGGGCATAAAAAAAAAAAAAGGTTTGGTTCCTGTTGGTTGTCAGTTGAGGCCATGGGTCGGTAGGGATTTTTCCCCAGTAGAAAATCAGTCCCTCCAGGATTTCGCGAGGTTTTTTGAGACTGTTGCGACCTAAAATGCCTGGATGGAAGTTGCGTTTTTTTTATGTATTTATTTTTTTTAAATGTAGGGCAATTAAGGTTAGTAAGACCAAAATCACACTGATCATCTTGATGCTTATTAAAAAAGAATAATCAAAGGTAAACAGTAAGGATTACAAAAAATCAAAGTAGGCCTACTTTATTTGTGAAAATGCTTTGACTGAGGTAATTCACAAAGCAGTATAACCTTTCGTAGAACTGTCCAAAAAAGAGATGGCATCATGTCATATGTTTCAATACATTCATATATTTTGTAATTCATATTAAGTTCATATCTTTTTAATAATTCATAGTCTGTGGCCTGCATAATTACTAATAGCAAGTAAGTATCTAGTAATTTCATATTGATTTAAACTATTTGACTACACTGTTTAATGTCATTACATTGGTGGTGTACGTCTGATTGACTGCCTGCCCCTTTTAAGGACGTGAGAGTAGCCTATTTACATTTCTGAGTGGATTGGAAAGCTTGCATCTCACTGTGTTCGGCTACGAGTGTAAATCACTTTTTGCATAGTGCATTACGATATGTGGATGCAATTGGGAATGTCTTCTATGTCATTAGTTAAAATAAATGTTAAAAAAACAACTCGAATGAAATCATTCTTGGATCATAGAAGAGGTAAATGTCTTGCAATTTTATTTCGGTAGCACTACTCAAACTAAGCCCACAAGCTAGCAAACATGATGCTAAAAGGACACGTTTGCCAATGGGTTGCATAGCCTACTCAAATGTCAGTAAACCAAGTAGGCTTACCCTCCTTCATAGCCTAGGTAGGTTGGTTAGCAACTAGGGTTGCAAAGGGGCGGAAAATTTCCGGTAAATTTCCGGAAACTTACCATGGGAAGTTAAGCTGGGGAATTTTGGAAATATTCCAAATTGGAAACTTTAATGGAATTAAAGGATATTATGGGAATTAATTGGAATTTACGGGAATTAACTGGAAATTTTGGGTAATTCATACAAACTGTTTCATATACAAACATTAACATTTTGTTTCGTAATAAGCAATATGATTTGTATGTTCGTATTTTCGCTTAGTTTAGCATACAAAGTAGGGGTGTGAATCTCTCATGTAAAAGACGATACGATTCGCATCTAGATACATGGGCACAATTCGATACAAGAAAAGATACATCTTCATAAAAAACGATTTAGTACGATTCGATGCAGTTCAATAATGGAAATCATTCTGAAAGATTTTTTATCATTTGCTCAAGGTGCACATTCATTTTATATTATCAGTTATCATGGTCATGGTTGTCAATTAGGCAAAAAAAATGTGTGAATATGATTATCTAAACTGAGGTTTGTTTCATATACTGTATTGAAATGAAAAAAGAATAGTCTACATTTCAGTCAAACACAGCAGCCAAATACAACATTTTTTTATAGACTTTATAGATTTTATAGTTATATCTGATTGTTTTCATGGACCTGTAGCCTTGTTGAGGTAAGACAATACCGAAATAAAATAAAACAGTGCTTAAGACACTCTTGGCCTTTTCTCATATAGCCTACAAGAATAAAATTGGCCTACATATCAATTAACTCTCTGGGTTTATTTTGTTCCAACGGTAGACCTAATGCAGAAACCTATAATGCCACAAGTCTATCGTTGCTGTTTAGTGTTTAATTTCGCGCTGGATTTTAAAAAACAAAAGAGTAAAAACTGTAAAACAAACGACCGAGTGCGAATTGTCACGTGCTTAAATTGCAGTAGATGTATGGGTAATGAGGTCATTTGACAACTTTGGGCAATGAATGTAGCCAAAAACGAACTGCATTACCCACAATTCCGTGCCACGTATAGTTTCAAAACCGGACGTGGGATGAACGCGCTGCTTGGAACGTAAATGAGAGTCTGAGCGAGCAGAAAAGGTTGTAAACCGATTCGTAACAAGTAAATCGATATAACGACCGGTTCATTTCATTTTTATTCTGATACGGGGCTTCACGTATCGATGTAGCCGCATCTTACACGTTAAAAACGGATACCGATACGTATCGGTTAATCTTTACACCCCTAATACAAAGCTAGCTAGCATGCTAGCGGGAATCCCATTCTCTGCCTATTGTTTACTAGCGTGCTAAACTAGCAACACTGAACTGCCCAAGATACACCACACCACTCAACAACAAAATCCGATTGGTTAAACCTTTTTTTCCCATGCACATGAACGCACCATAGGTTTCCTTTATGTCTAGCCTATACTGATTGCTGTGTGCATGTGATTGACTGATGTGCAGGGTAGAAATTCGACTGAAATTGCATTAAATCAGGTTGTTTTAACTAATATTATGCTCAAGATGGGGTTTTGTCCACTACATTTAAGTTCCCTGTTATAGACTAACTTGCCATATTAAAAATTCCCAGTTTATTCCCATTAATTCCCGTTTATTCCTGTTAATTCCCATATATTCCTGTTAATTCCTATGGAAAGTTTCCAACTTTGAAAATTCCCGGAATTTTGCAACCCTATTAGCAACACCAGGTTGAGAGATGTAAGTAATCAGATTATTAACGTTAGCCTTCTATTTATTGTCATCAAAACTGCAGAGGAACGAACATGTTAGGGCAGTCTTTGGTGTCATATGCAGAAGGTGCAGAAGTAAGTGTGCCATCTGGCTCAATATTCTGCGCGAGGGACTGTTGTGGTAGGTGAAATTTCACGGTGAAACTACGATGAGTGGTCAAATTTGCGAAAAAGTTGCGGTGTTTGGACAAAATTGCGAGTGCCTTGGTAAGTGACGAAATCGTCTTCGTGAACAGCTGTGCATAGGCTTCTTTGTAAAAGAGAGAATACGCTCATCCCTATACATAACGCAAGGGGTAATTAATGTAATTATAGTCCGCCTTTTATTTGTGGATTTATTTAATGTAGCCTAGACTATTTAGTGTTATTTCTTCCCCAAGCTCATAAAATAAATTTGGGTCGCACATAAATTGACAGGATCGGTCGGAAACCGGAACCCAAGAAAAAAAATGTTTATGCCTAGGGAGTGTGGTATAGGAGTATAGGGAGTGTGGTATAGGGGTATAAGGAAGTGTGGTATAGGGAGTGTGGTATAGGAGTATAGGGAGTGAGGTATAGGAGTAAAGGGAGTGTGGTATAGGGAGTGTGGTACAGGAGTGTGGTATAGGAAGCGTAGTAGTTCTGGTGGTGGTTGAAGTGTAGCCCCTGCAGAATAGTCCATTGTTGCATCACTTGTTCATGCGGGTGAGAAACCGTTGCTGTGGTCTGGACTGGGCAGCACTTGAGTGCCAGCGTTTAGCCAAATGAGAACTCCTCAGGGCGCCATTATCGGCTCAAGATCCTGTGATTGCAGTCATTTGTTTGTCTAATTGCGTTAGTGTTCCGCGCTCTGCCACAGTCGCTTCCCTCTCCGGCGTGGTGGTGTGAGAGTCTGGAGGCTCCAACTGACAGGCCAGAACACCGTGCTCCACGGTCGCTATGGAGACTGTGAGTGGCAGCAGGTGTGTGTTCTGTTGTGGCAGCCATGTTCTCAGTCGACGTCCACAGAACTCACAGGTTGATCTGCAGCGGAAACGACACCTCCAGGCCAGTCTTGGGCAATAGAGGGTTGTGGGAGAGGACAACCCTAGTGTAGTGTGAAAGTTGGCTTGCCCTGAGCTCGTTCCCGTGCTGGTAGAGGTCAGGCTTGTGCAAAATTCCAGAATTGAATTGAAACTGGCTCTTAAATTCCAATTAAATTCTTGAATTGCACTTGCATTTCAATTGAGGTAGCAAACAGGAAGCAGAATTGCAATTCGAATTGTGCACAACCCTGGTAGAGGTCATCCTTGGCTCCTGACCTCTCAGGCTTCCTCCAGCAGGCGAAAGGACAACCAGCTGCAGGATGGCTGCTTCAGCAGACGCTTTTATACCAAAGTGACGCAGACTCGCAACAGCAGGTTTGGGATGCTACTGCTGCACCACCACACCTAGATGTGGTCTGAAGTTTGCGGTGGGGTCTTTGCCTCCTACTTTGACCCCTGCTTTGGGAATGCTGAGTGAAAAGTTCCCGGTGAAAAGAGTTCTTGGGGAACTTCCTGGATCATTATGACCGGAACCGGGGTAAACGTATGCGTGTTTCCAGGCGGAAGTGACCGTTTATGTTTTGGTCTATTGTTGCAGGATGAAGCCACGGAAGGTCAAAGAGGACGATGCGCCCCGGACGATAGCATGCCCTCACAAGGTAAACCCCAGCAGCCTTTAACACACGGCGCTCCTGCTCTCTGCCAACACGTGTACAAAACAATAACTCTCATCTTCATCTGGCATCATAGAATTAACCAAATAAATACTACTGTCAAATAATATGTGATTTCGTGCTGTGTACATGCTTTGCTATACTCCAGCCAAAGAATCACCAATGGGATAAGAGCATTGGTGGCTGATGGGTGTAACCTCCAAATCCTTCCCCTCCACCCTGATTGGTGTAACCCCCAAACCTATCCCCTTTTGCTGTTTTTCATGGGTGTAACCTCCAAATGCTTCCCCTCCTCCCAGGGCTGTACGAAGATGTTCCGGGATAATTCAGCAATGCGGAAGCACCTTCACACCCACGGCCCTCGTGTGCACGTGTGCGCAGAGTGCGGAAAGGCGTTTGTGGAGAGCTCCAAACTCAAGAGACACCAGCTAGTACACACCGGGGAGAAACCCTTCCAGGTGTGTGTGTGTGTGCGTGTGCGCGTCTGTGTGTGTGTGCGCGTCTGTGTGTGTGTGCGCGTCTGTGTGCGTGTGTGTCTGTCTGTGTGTGTGCAAGAGAGACAGAGACTAGGTAGACCACATAAGGTGTGGAGTTTCCGATGCATTGCATCATATTTCTGAGCTAATGACCGAGGTTGATGTCTCTGTAAAAAAAACATTCTCAGTCTTCAGCCTGTATATTACAGTTACAGCATTGTTTGTGCTGAAGATCATATTGATTTTAGCTAAATGTAGTTATATTTTGATGTCAATAACCATCAGATCTTAGTCATGAGTTGCATGCATTATATTTTTTAGAATGTGATTTTTTTTTTTTTTCTCTCTCTCTCTCTCTTTGTCTCTACTCTTTTATTGGGTGTTGCCCACAATGCAGTGCACATTTGAGGGCTGTGGGAAACGCTTCTCTCTGGACTTTAACCTGCGGACGCACGTGCGCATCCACACAGGGGACCGGCCCTACGTCTGCCCCTTCGACGGCTGCAACAAGAAGTTCGCCCAGTCCACCAACCTCAAGTCCCACATTCTCACACATGCGAAAGCCAAAAATAACCAATGAGCCTGCTTCTCTCCTCCCTCTTCTGTCCTCTCTCCTTTCCTATCCTTTCTCTTCTCTCTCTCTCTCTCTCTCTCTCTCTCTCTTCTCTTCTCTCTCTCTCTCTCTCTCTCTTCTCTCCTCTCTCTCTCTCTCTCTCTCTCTCCCTCCTCTCTCCCTCTCCCCCCCTCCTTCCATACGGTTTCTTCTCTCCCCACCCTACCTCTACCGTCCTGGTAGTAGAGACTCAAGGACGTCTTAAAACTCGCCCCAACGAACCTGTAGACATTTTGATAACTTATATAAACGTGGGCAAGAGACTTAAAAGGAAAAAAAAAAAAAGAAGTTCAAGTCTTCTGCATTCTCCCTCCTCTGAAGCCCCTCCACAACCCTCCACCCCCCCCCCCCCCCCCACCAAAAGACTGGCGCTGTCAGGGGGTCTGGGCACCATGGAAACAACCTTTGACCCCTCCCGCCCCGCCCTTGCTGTATGGAACTCGTGGACATTTGTCGTCAAGCTGAGCATTCTTGTCCTTTCTCAGACAGAAACATGTGGACTGTTACAGTGCTCAGGCCCTTTCTCTCCACTCTCTCACTGGTTTGTGGTTTGTATTGATTTTTTGTGTGTTTAGTTTGCCCTCTCCTCCTCTTCTGCTCTCTCTGCATAGATGGCGTAGGCCTTTAACTGAGCGAATGACCGATTGCTCTTCCAGTGTGCATATTGTACACTGGCTTCCTCTCCCCGGACACTAAGTTAGGGTGTGACCTAAGGTCACGATTTGTGTCCCCCTCAGAACAGTCTCCAGCGCTCCGATGACCCCCTTTAGATGTGGCGCAGTTGCTCTGAGACAAGCTTCAAAAGAATCCTTAGTTAACGTGTAAAGAGTTTTACTTTTCTCATGCCTCCTCCTCCTCGTGTGTGTGTGTGTGTGTGTGTGTGTGTGTGGTTGTATGTGTGTGTGTGTGTGTGTGTGTGTGTGGTTGTGTGTGTGTAACTGTACAGAGTGACTGGTACTGATCATGTTAAAAGGTAGACCACTGTGTTAGACTGAGTGTAAACTGCCCCAAGGCCCTTCTGCTCGTCATGAATTGCTTTTGTTTGTTTGTCACGGTATGTTTTCCACAGGGAGGGGGGAGTCTGGATAAACCCATTCTAGTTCACTTCCAGTCCATCAGTTGAATGACAGACCTTAAAAAAAAATGTTGTTTTATTTCCTCTTTCTTTGTTAGAATGTATTGTAAAGGCATCGACCATGAAAATCCTCTTTGTTAATACTTTACTGACACACTCATGTACTTCAGTGACTACAATTAAAAAAAGACACGGTCCCTACTGTTTTAGCCTTGTGTGAGCGCAGCATCTGTAGCCTGTCACGGCGGCCACGGCCAGATGTCCTCTGATTTGACGCCGCTGTGTGACTAGACGACCACGCCTGCACAGCCTGTGCCGTTCCCCTGAGCCACGCTGAAGATGACAGACAATCTAGATATGTGTCCACTGAAGACATTAGATTGCGTTTCCAAGCATGTCGTGGTGAATCAGGTATGTCTGAAACAATATTGCAGGGACGAGCAAAAGGTATCCATCTTCGTGTCATCTGTATTCTGTCGACCTGCTCTGGCATTCCATGTGTGAGAGAGAGAGATAGTGACAGTAAGTGTGTGTGTGTGTATGTCAAGGTGAGCATCTTGAGTAACCACAGCAGCGCTGACCACTCCGCCGCCGGCCGTGACAACGCGCTGTACGTCCTGGGACTGCATGGATGTTTGCAGCCATAACGTCTGCAGATCCTGGTGACCATCAAGGCCACTGCTGTGTGCTGCCTTAACATGTGGAAGGAGTTGGTCCGCTGTGTGTTTCTCACAGACACAGTGTTTGTGTGTGCATGAGAGAAAGAAACAAAAAGAAGTGCTTCCTGCTTGACTAAAAGTCAGTATTAATGTGTCAGTGGCTTTGGCCTCCTGGATGATCTTTGAGAACAGAGATGGGCTCTTACTCTACGTAGCCTTGCTTAACGGATGGCATTGTGGTTAAACAACCAGCCACCAGCCCCAATAACAGATATTACAGGAGGACCATTAGAGCATCAAAACCGAGTTACAATCACACCACCGTGACCAAAGAATCTTTAATACACCTGCAGCGGTAATGTATGCCTCTGCTGTAACGTTGATCCTGCCCAAGCTGACACTTGCAGGAAAAGACGATTCGGCGACTTACTGACCTCTAGCGGTGAAATATTGTAAAAGCATGCTTGACATCAAGCTAAGCTCGGTGCTGCTCACTTTATGGTCGGAGCTCGGAGGCTCTGTTTAAAAACATGTTGCAGGGCAGACAATTCTAATGAAGTTGTTATAGCTTTGAAGTCATAGCCTAGTTAACTATGTCTGGGACACCTAGCCCAGAGAGACCTCAATATGCATAGGACTAGATGTGGCTCTTATCTCTGGATGCACCCACCAGAAGTCATTATCCTCACACACAATATGTCAGTATAAATGGACCGTTTGATTTCACCGTAGTCCCAAGCGAGGAGAGACTAATTGTGAGCCTGGCCAGCTCCCTTAAAAGCCCCGCTACCTGTCCTGTGCCGCTGGAAGAGTGGGAGCTGTCCGCGGTGCTGAATCTACACGGCTCCCTCGGCAGTGCCGTGGCCCAGCCCGCTGAGCAGATCCACTGCAGCAGACGTCGCCTTGTCTACTGTCTATTTACTGGTGATGTGACTCATGCGCACAGCAAAAGGTGTTCCTTCCGTTGTTGTTTTCACTTTGGGTGCAATTCGAAATTGTCCTCTCATCTGTCGCACTGAATTAACGGTGCCAACCTTCGTGTTTGTGCGTATACGCTTTAATGTGTGCGTGGTGTGTTAATAGCCTACATTCTGACTGCTACGCTGCAGGTGGAGTGTTGTCATATATATTATATATAGTAAATATTATATATTTAGAGTAAATATATATACTGCTCAAAAAAATTAAGGGAACACTTGGCCTACAGTTTTCCATAATTGTTGAAACACATTTTTTGAAACCTTCCACCCTTTTCTCCATTCTCAAACTACATTCACAGAATGTCTGACAATTCTTGCAAAATAAAACACTCCCCTCAAAAGTTTTACTTGTGCTCAGAGCCAAACAGTGTCAGAGTACCGATCCAGTGGATGATTGAAGTGTTCCCTTAATTTTTTTTGATATATATATATTATATATATATATATATATATATTATATATATATATGTTATATATATATATATATATATAAAAAAAAATTAAGGGAACACTTCAAGTTATCCAAAATGAAAGCCTGTGATTAAGAACACGCTCTGTGAACAACCATTCTGGAGAATGTCAACTGCCAAACATTTATCACAGTGTGCTAGGTTTAACACAAGTGCAATTTTTGAGTTTGTTTTGCTCAGGAAACGCTTAAATCTGGCCTCAACAGCACAAGGCAAAGATTCGTGTCTCCATGCTGCCAGTGTCTCTGCACATTTGTTTCATCTGAGTATTCTCTTAGATGAGCATGAATAACAAATAGACCCCTCTCTCTCTCACACACACGCACGCGCGCACATTACTGGGGTTGGATATTAGGGGTGTGTGTTTTGGGGGCGAGGGGCGGTGGGAGAAAGGAGCTCATGCAGAAGAAATGGTCCTTAAATATTTCTTCCTCTGATAGACTATAGCTACGTTATTCAGGGAGGCCTGAGCCTACCCAATGTTTAATGCATTTGGAAAAGTATGTCAACATTGTTTAAAACGTCTGCGTAGAATTATAAATACAACGACAATTCCCGCGAGGCAAAAGTCCAAGTGTGTTAACTCTCTATCTTTCTCTATCTCTCTCTGTGTGTGTGTGTGTGTGTGTGTGTGTGTGTGTGTGTGTGTGTGTGTGTGTGTGTGTGTGTGTGTGTGTGTGTGTGTACGCACGCGGCGCTGGTATGCTAAACACGCGCCTGTGCTTTGCAGCGCGGGGCCGAACTGACTCGGAACCCAAAGTCCGCTTGGGTGGCCATGCATTAGCTGCTGCTTTATGGATAATTTATTCAGCCAATTGGTTGTTTCTACTGACAAAGCCAGCGGAGCGCGGGTGCGGTACTTGTTATGCATGCGGTGTCGGTCAGACTTACTGCACCTGCTGCATTTAATGGGCTTATTTATGAAGCCTCTCCATTTGCCAGCCAATCGCGCCTCTCACGGCATCATATAGCCTGAAGACTTCAATCCTGTAACCCCTGGTTCGCAGCGAGCAAGGCTGTGGGTCTCTTGTATATTTTGTCTTGTTATCAAAGACGAACATGTGTTTGTGTTAGGACTGTGTTTGTAGGAGGGCACAGTTTAGTTTAGCCTACCAACTAATGTCCACATGATAGGAACGCTTCATGGCGATTCACTCTTATTCTTTCAAATATGTATGTCTAATAGTGGGTGGGCGTGAAATTACATTCGTTTTGTGCGTAACAGTCGGTGACATGTTTTTTGTCCATTTCTGATGCAGTCGCAAGCAGAGAGCGTAGATCACATAACTGATGCTATTTTCATGCAGAAATATGTTGCCAAGGTAACCGAGAGACGAGGGCTTGAGAGCGTGGATCCCGCGAAGGCGATGCGAGACAGCAGCACGGCGATGATTGATTAGGAGCTCTGATGAAAAGATGATTGTGCGTCCTCTTACGCCGTTAAAACGTTAAAACTGTCAAATCGCATTGACACCAGAAAAGGTTATCATTAACATTTGCATATCAGCATTTCCATTTAGGCAGTTGTGTCGTGTCATAATATTGGTCCCATAACATATTGTAAATCATGAATGGCGTGATTGATAGCTACAAGCAGACACCGGCCTATGATTTCTATTGGATATCAGAGAAATTGTGTCGCCGGCTTGATCATGAAAATAAAATGAAGTGAGTAGAGGCCATACGCAGGGAGTTGGCCCTATTCCTCTGAATCGTTCTACTTTGATAGGCCTAGTTTGAACGGCGCTTTAGAATTTCACCTAATGTGATAAAACCTCTAAAGGAGAGCGAGGGAGAATGGTCCTCTGCTTTAACGATAGGCTTAGCAATAGTAGCCCGGCTTTAACTAACAGAGAGATAGAGAGGCCTATTAGAGAAGTGTCTTCTGCCTTTGATGGCCTATTTTTACGACACATCATGGACAGAATAAACGGGCTTATTATGTGACACGCCATGACAGTTGTTTATTATAAACCATGAGTGGGATTCAAATAACTTGAATTAATTGTATCCAGCAGCGCCTGTTCAAATATCTGCGAAATGTGCGGAGTTCCCCGCTGGCTCGTCATGTTTACCACTGTGCGTCTGCAAGAGTAAGCCCGAGGCACTGAGGTTTTGTTTATCACCCTTGATGCTTTCTAGACTGCGGTTTCTCAGAAAGAGCTGTCTAATCACATATAATATTAAATAGCTGAACAGCCATTTGGCCACTTTAACCCGTGTCGCAATGACACTTTGGGGCCCAAAAAGAAGACAGGGACAAGCTACAGATCGTATTGCTTATGAATAATTAATGAATCTAATTGAAAAAGATTGGCGAAATATGGTGGCCACACGCCACACTAATTAAAACCAAAACATTTTCAAAGAGTTTTTTTTTTTTTTAAGCGCAACCTTTCCCTTGTTTGCTATAATGGTCATCTGTCAGGTAGGAAGTCCCAAAACGAGAAACACTCCGAAAACTATTTATGGTAACAACAAAGTGGATGCAGTGACGAAAATGACAGCAGGCTCCCACGAGCAATATACCCTCTTAAAGACATGCAGACATTAGTGCAGTTGCAACTTTAGGTAATGTCCCGATTTCTGTTTTAAACACGACACCGTAGGCTTCCAACACAACTTTGAAGACAGCCAGGTGATTGGCAGTGTAAAGCACGATATATGTTATGTTAATCAGACAAACTCATTCCATCAAGTCTGTGGCCTTCTCCATTAGTATAGGCCTAAGTAGCAAAGTGGCTTATTAAAAGGCTATTGGAGTGTAGGCCTACACTAAGTCACCACACGCCCCCGGGGCCACTGAATCCACGGTGTGTTTGTGTATGGGATTTCTCCATAAATCGTATCCATTATTAATGGGTCCCTTTCGCCCAAAAAGCAGACCGCCACATACCAGGCAAAACAGTTTTTAAGTATTAGGATTTAATGAGGCAGGGAGGAAGAACCACAGATGCATAAATTAATAAATCTTTAATCCACACCATGGCGATTTGGTGCCTCTTTAACAAGATCGCTTGTTAAATACTGCATTTTCATGCTGACAGCATATCTCGCGAATAGAGAGCCATGTCAGAGAGCATGGGCCTATGAATGAATGGATGTTGTTTCGTCAATCTCTGTGTGTGTGTGTGTGTGTGTGTGTGTGTGTGTGTGTGGGGGGGGGGGGGGGGGGGGGGGGGTGTAGCTGTGGTTTCCTCGGGGCGGTGGTGTCTAACCTCTCCAGCTGTGCCACTGAGTCGTGGCGATAAGTCCTTGCAGTCTCTTGTGTTCACGGGCAGCTTGTGTAAGCAGCATCTCTGGGAGGAAGAAGATTCCCCCGCGACTTCAGTGGCCTCTTTCATCGCCCGAGCGCTGCTTTCCTTTGAACCAACGGAGGAAACTGAGCAGAGCAGAGCGCAGGCTCGCGCGTGGACCCCTTCCACCTTCAGCCCCCGCCCCGTTCTCGCTCCGCTTCTGCGCTATGTCTCCGAGGGAAACAAGGATTAACACTTCTAAAAATAATTACCGCATAAACCTCTTCTCGATGCCGCAGGCTTTTTTCAGAAAATATTCAACATTATTTTCATGTAATAAAAGCAGACGCACAAGAGAGGTGTTAGGCCACAAAATTCGTCCTTAAGTTACAAGATTTCTAAAAGGAGCATTTTCAGAGCATTCCACTTGGATGGAAGTGTTCTGGCAGGGTCTCTGGTAGGCTAATTGGTAATGGTTTGTTGTCCTCATGTCTATTTCCGGAGGGGGGTGGGGTGGGGGTAGGGTAGGCAGCGTTAGCCCTCTGCATCATTTATGAGCCTGAATGAAGACAACAGCAGTGTTACACACCAAAGGAAAAGAATGAACATCATTTGTTGCTTTTTATGGTAACTTTATTGTATGCTGGTATAAATTAAACATAGGATCAGCAAATGATGTCATTCTTCTCAGTCCTAGTTTGACTGCACGTAGTGTGTTTCAATTTGGCTAGTTATTTGTCCAAACAACAGACAGTTATCATAAAAATCCCTATAATAAAATGACACTTAGATTACAAAATGAAATTTCTTTCCTGGTATACTTGTAGTTATACAAAAGCCATTGGCCGTTGGGACCCAAATTAAATCACATTGATTATACTGTGAAATATGTCAGTTTTATTGATGTGGAGTAAACCTTGAAAGAGTTGTGTTTGTGTTTTGACAATTTTGTGCCTGGTAAATATCCGTTGTCATCCACATGTGATATATCTGATCGCCAAAACTGAAACATAGTTTGTCAACATGATACACATGAGCACGTTATGTGGTCTAATGCAATTACTGCAATACAGCATCAACACAAATGGATATTTTTTTTTTTTGTGCTTTACACGGTTTAAACATATTTGTACAGGAAAATGGAGTATGTCTTCATACAAATTGATGCGCATTAATACAATTTCTTCTAATATTATAAAGGAAAGAATCGTCACTGATTTTGTGTGCTTTTTTTCTTTCTTTTCCTTTTAAAAATCCTTAGTCATGTTCCTTTGATGCCTCTATTTGACTCCATTGGAAGCAGGCCGGTCCTTAAGGTTCGGTTGCTGAGAGTACGCACACCTGTGGTTCTGGAGGCGTGGCTTGCAGTGGTGGCTGACACGGCCCATTATTTGGGCTAGCAGTGTTTTGAGGGGAGGAGAAAAGCTCTGTTCAGAAAGAGCACCTCATGTGCTTGAACCACCACTGAAGTATCACGTCCAAATCCTCCACGGAAAAAAAAAAAAAAAACGAACGGAGAACGAAGAGAAGACGGAGAGCGAAAGAGGGAGGGGGGGGGGGGGGCGTCCTCCATCATAGAGTACTTTCCAGCAGCCACTCCGATTTGGAGAGGCCGTCTTTGGCCCCGAGCAGCTGCTCTGTGCTCTTCATGTGGGGCAGGTCCCCGCTCATAGACAGGCTCCTCTTGGAGCGCAGACTGCCCCCCGGTGGCTGCTGGGGGGAGTGGGTCAGCGTGACGTAGCGAGGGCCGCCGGGGCCGGCGGCACGGCAAGCGTCCACGTTGAGGGAGTGCCGGCGGCTGATGCGCACGTAGCCCGCCGGCAGCGTCTGGTAGCTGAGCAGCGCCTCGGGGTGCGGCCGGCGGGGGACGCGCACCATCGTGGAGCAGAGGCGCAGGGCCGGGTGCGGCCGCAGGCCCGCCGAGTTGTTCCTGTTGGCGTTGTCCAGCTCCACGTCGATCTGGACGTCGGGCTGACGCACGGCGGCGGCGGAGGAAGAAGAGGAGGACGAGGAGGAGGACGGCGTGGGTTTGGGGGCCGGACCGCGCTGGGCACGCATGGGGCTCGGAGACGCCGGGTGCCAGCTGTGGCTGGCAGCGGACGAGGTGACCGTGCAGTCGGGCAGCGCCGGCTTGGAGGGCCGCCGCGGCGCCGGCGGGGGGACGGCGGCCGCGGTCAGGGGGGCCGCTGGCGCAGCGGCCGTCTCGGGCTGCGGGGAGACCTTCCGGCTCTTTCCGTCGCGGTCCTGCCCGAGCATCTGCTTGGAGACGGACTTGATGAGGGCGCAGCCGAGCTGCTCGTGGCGCGAGGGCGAGCGGATGTCGCCCATCTCCAGGGCCTTGTCCTCGCCCGCCTGCTGGCACACGCGGTAGCGCACGATGAGGAAGATGATGAAGGACAGCACGGACGCCACGATCACGCCGCCGATGATCACCACGATGGTGCCGCCCAGGAACTGCGACTGCATGAAGTGGCAGCGCAGGTGCTGCGGGTCGGTGGAGAAGTGGACGCAGCCCACCACGCGCGTGGCGGTCAGCGTCGTCACCGCGTCGTCGTAGATGGCCAGCACGCACAGGTCGTACATGGTGCCCGCCGCCAGGTTGTTCACCAATATGTTCTTACTGGTCGGAGGGATCATCCTGTGGAGAGCGACAGAGAGAGGGAGCAGATAAATAAGACACACGTGTACACACACACACACACACACACACACACACACACACACACACACACACACACACACACAAACACACACACAAAGGTTTTATGTCTGTTTACTCCTGTATTCTTTATGGTCTTACACCCCACGTATTCTATACTATCCTACGTGGTTTAAGGGTGATGCTTTCACCACGCATAGCTTTCACTTTGCTTTTCACTCTCATATTTTGTTCAAAGACAATATAGATACTTGACTTAGCTTGACACACACACACACACACACACACACACACACACACTCATACAAACACTCTCTTGCAGAAACACATACACCTCCACACACAAACATGCATTCACAAGTACAGAAAGATCCACACAGGGTTATCACCTCCCATGACACTAATATTCATGCTCACTTATAGACACTTGAGAGCTGAGCGCTGCTTACAGGTCAAACCACCCTCACCCTCAATAAGATTGGAGAAGCGCCAAGCGCGAGGAGGACCAACTCTGAACTCAAGGCCATATTCAGCCTTGTCAAACCCCCAGTTTCTCTCCTTCCCACCCCTCTCCCTGCACACGGTGAGAGTTGGCGCCTCCTCTCCACCCCTCTCCTTCCAAAACAGTGAGAGTTGACGCTTTCGTCGCCTAACGAGAGCACATCTGGAGGTACAGAGTTGCTGTTTCCTCCTCCAACCGTGCGACAGGCTGCCTGGGTCTCCGACGTGTTGGTTGTTTACACAGATGCCTCTCCAGATCAGCGTGTGCAAACACACACTTATCCAGACGGCATGCAGGGAGCTTACCGGGGGTGCGATGTTGTTCCCTTTACAGCAACATCACAGGCGAGGCCCAACAACATTGCTCTTATGTTTGCACAGAGATGAAAAGACTCTCTCAGTTCATCACAGCTAAAATGTATTATTTACTTTTGCCGTTTGCTTTCATCTAAATGGACAGGGCAGCAGTGTTCTGAAGAACCCTGGAGCTTCTGATGTAGTTACCATCTACAAAATGAACCTCAGAAACACAACACTGCAGCTGTAGCTACCATCTACAAAATGACCTTCAGGAACCCAGGAACTTCTGCTGGAGCTATCATCTACAAAATGACCCTCAGGAACACAACAGTAGGAGTCAACCAACTTTGGCTTAGATCTCACCAGCTAGAACCATTTCCAGAAAAGTCCAAAGGCAGTAAAACAACATGGTTGACTTGGAGTCTGAGCAGTTTTATTCATGGTTGTGTTACACATTGTGTACATGCAAGGTCTACACAAATGTCTCTAAACCTACTGTCAGGGTTGGGTCAGATTACTTTGAAATGTAATCCATTACTGACTACAAATTACATGGCAATTTTTGTAATCAGTAACGTAATCAGTTGGATTACCAAAAACATGTAACGTAATCTGATTACTTTAGGATTACTTTTAGATTACTTCAATAAATATGCCCATTAAGTAAAAGACACCACCACAGAATTGATGAAAGAATTCTCATCCTATTTTTCTCCACTCTTCTCCAAACATGCACAACTCAGCTTAACCTTTATAAGGGCACACCTGGACAAATAATTTAGCTTTCGTTGGATTTTTTTGACCCAGGGACATGGCCTGAGATTGGCATAAAAAGGGAAGCATTAAACCCAAATGACACCATGTCCATTTCAATTGTGGGGGTGAGAAAATTATTATTTTGGGATGTTTTTCAACCAGGGGGACCTGGTGACTTTCTCAAAGTAAACGTTAACACTAAAACAAGAGGCTAGGAGGAAAAGATCAGGCAGTGTGCCGAGAGACCTGCCCCAATAGTATGTAAGTTAGTAAGTAAGTATATCTTTTGATCGCGTGAGGGACATTTGGTCTCTGCATTTATCCCAATCCGTGAATTATTGAAGTCGAACCGGCAAGCCCAAAGGCCGAAGCCCTAACCAGTAGGCCATGGCTGCCCCAAAAGGTAACAATAAACCACACAATGATCCAAAACATACAGCCAAACAAGGCAAGAAATGGTTAACAGAGAACAATATCAACATTTTAGAGCGGACCTCAATCCGTCAAAAAAGTGAGCACAAGGCCAAAGTGATGGCAAATAATCGTTCCTGCCTCAAAACCCAGATTGCTGCTAAAAAGGTGCAGTCTACAATCATTGTGGAGACATGAAGAGGCTTAGTGGGTATTATATGAATCATTTTGAGAGCTGTGGTGGTAAATAAAGATGTTTCCAGTGATTGTTTAAAAAGGGTATGAATAATTTTGAACACGCAATTTTTAATAAAAATGTTAAAAAAAGATAAAAAACATTTTTTTTGATTCCATGTTTTTTCCACATTGTCTTGCAACCTTTTGGTATGATCAGGTGTCATTTTAATTAAGAACAAACATATTGGTCAAGAGAAAATCAATATTTGCCAGGGGTATGAATAATTTTGTTCTTAACTATATCTTAAAAAAGTCTAAAAAGTGAATATCCGAATGAACTGCTTGTCAAATTAAAAGATAGCTAGGCTATCCTAAAAAGGTTGCATTATTTGCATGATAAAATGTAATCAGGTAATCCCCAACAATGTAACTGTAATCTGATTATACCATTTTTTTTATTGTAATCTGGGCTGATTAAAGTTACTTGATTTTTGTAATCTGATTACGTAATCCAGATTACA
Organism: Alosa pseudoharengus; assembly: GCF_046254945.1. NCBI lineage: Eukaryota > Metazoa > Chordata > Actinopteri > Clupeiformes > Clupeidae > Alosa > Alosa pseudoharengus. Next base: position 30,512,795 of record NW_027468859.1, on the reverse strand, counting down.
TGTAATCCGTTACTATCCAACCCTGCCTACTGTTATGTCCTTCAAAAGATTATATGTATGTAACAATAATGTTCCTAGTACGTACATTCTATCTCTTGGACATTCTACCTGTGTTGCTTCTTTTGGGGGTGTTTGGGGAATGAACTGATATTGTAAATGTGAGAGTATCTAAAATCAGGAGTCTAGACTAGAATGTAGACTAATACTGAGCTGACGCCATACTTTTGTCTTGTCTTTGGATCCACGTCACCATGACACAACAACGCTTTTACCCACATCTGATCACCTACTGTATATGTACAGTATGCGTGTGTGTATGTACAGTGCTGCAGAGTTTAACACACTGTACCAGAATCAAATTCAACCGGGCTTGGTCATTTGGCTATTCACAATTGATCTCTCATTCTATTTCTATCACAGCTAAAAACCGTGCAGAGGGGTAGTGATGCTGCACCTCTAAATGTAAAAGAAGCTGTGAGACTGACAGCTCTTGATCAGAACTCTGACCTCATGTTTACAAACACTCAGGATGACTCAACGTGAGCCGACCAGCCCAACTCAGTCTCCTGACTGCTGCAGTAAGAAAACACAGGCAGGCAGGCAGGCAGGCAGAGGCGTACAGGTGCACAGAGCACTGCAGTTCTTGCTCTCTCTCCCTCCCTCCCTCTCTCTCCATCTCTCTCCCTCTCCCTCCCCCCCCTCTCTCTTTCTCTCTCTCTCTATCAGCATCCTGTCTCCTGGTCCAGGGAGAGTGAAGGTGGCTGCCAGCTGTCTGACTGTATGTTTCAGTATCAGTTGAGTGTCCATCTGTCTGACTGTATGTTTCAGTATCAGTTGAGTGTTGTTCATCTGTCTGACTGAATGTTTGCATGTTTCCGTATAAGAGTGTCCAAGGGGGTTTTCCAAGTATCTGGTTTAGGCCCCGTCCACACGGAGACGCTTTTTTGGGTTAAACGCTCCGGTTTTGCTTGGTCTTGGCCGATCGTCCAAACGAATCCTGTAAACGCACTGCCCGAAACCGCACTTTTTTGAAACCTGGTCCCAGGGTGGAAAAATCTGAAACCGTAGCCCTTGTGAGTTCTTTTGGACGGCGAAACCGCATACTTGGCGTATTGATGATGTCATCACCACACCTCAGCTGCCCTGGACTTGACACTTATAGTATTGCCTAACAATACTAGTTTTCATACATGACATTACCTACGATTACACTCAGTAGGATAAATATCACAGCTGGTGCTGCGCAGCGCCAATAACTTATGACTTGGTGGACTGAACAGTGTTTTTTCCGGTGTTTTTTTTTATGCATTCTAGCTACTGTCAGTGACACGAGAGAACTAGTCAGAAGTTACTAGGGAAGTGCGGTGAAAGTTTTAATTAATTTGTGCGTAGTGCCAGTGTCATTCATTTATTTTACATGTCTTACAACATAAATACATGCATTCACAGTCTAGTGAAGTCAAATATGCATACAAAGACGCTTAGAACTCATGTTAAGCCGATGGTAGCGCACTAAATGCGAATGCGCGATTTGATGCAGGCAAAAGTATTGACTGTTACTAATGAAGGTTTTATAGCAATATTATAAATGTGGCGACGGAATAGCCTAGAACTTGGGTAGGCCTAGCGTTTAGTAGCCTAATTGCGGTGATAGCCAAAACTAATGTGAATCGCGGACGGCATGCAGGGAGCTAGCCAAATAAAGGACGGGACTGCACCCTTCACAAACCGTAAAAATGTTTATTAGTTTTACAGTTGACTACAGTTGACAGTTCACCATCAGTCCACACAAACAATTCTGGTTTCTTTGCACTAGCCATTTCTTCATAGCCTATTCTGTCTGTTCGTATAGCCTGCAGCGCGCAAGTTTTAGTCAATTTCTGTAAAGAAACAGTGCCACCTATAGGCCTGGGATATGAAGTAACGTGTTGAGTGTATTAAGTTGACATTTACATTTATTCATTTAGCAGACACTTCTAACCAAAGCGACTTACAATTATTACAAGGGCCAGTCTCCCCGGAGCAACTGAGGGTAAAGTGGCTTGTTCAAGGGCACAACGGTGCCAATAAGAAATTGAACCCCCAGCTTCACTGGCTACTGCATGCTATCCCAGCTCCTTAGCCACTACACTACCACCGTACTTTCCACAAAGCCAAATATTTGTAATACACCCCACGTTTGCATCAGCATCAGAACAGCGTCCAAAGCCACACTCTAGCCCAGCGCAGTGTTCAGGTCTGTTTCAGTATCAGCAGTCTGTGTTCAGGTCTGTTTCAGTATCAGCAGTCTGTGTTCAGGTCTGTGTCTGTATCAGCACAGCGCAGTGTTCAGGTCTGTGTTCAGTATCAGCTGTCAGTGTTCAGCTCTGTGTTCAGGTCTGTTTCAATATCAGCACCGTCTGTGTTCAGCTCTGTTTCACACACAGTGCCGTGTTCTGGTCTATTCTATCTCATTCAAGCACATGTGTCCATCTTGATTCAGTATCAGCACAAAGTCTCTGCAGGGTGCAAGTCAGGCCTCATGGTGTAGTTCAGAAAGAGAGAGAGAAGAGAGACAGAGGGAATAGAAAGTAGAGAGAGAAAGGAGAGAGAGGAAAGAGAGTGAGGGAATAGGAAGGAGAGAAAAGGGAGAGAGAGGGAACAAGAGAGAGAGAGAGAGAAGTGGGAGAGAGGGAATAGAAAGGAGAGAGGAATGAGAGTGAGGGAATAGGAAGGAGAGAAAAGGGAGAGAGAGAGAGAGAGAAGTGGGAGAGAGGGAATAGAAAGGAGAGAGAGAAAGGAGAAAGGAATGAGAGTGAGGGAATAGGAAGGAGAGAAAAGGGAGAGAGAGGGAACAAGAGAGAGAGAGAGAGAGAAGTGGGAGAGAGGGAATAGAAATGAGAGGCAATACTGTTGACAGGGGCGCCTGCAGGAATTAATGCTATGGTACGCACACCCATCAAAAAAACACGCGTGGACAATATTTGTCTGTTCCCCGGTTTTTGGCCCTAGCTTTGGTCAGCAAAAAAGTAGGCTACATAGCATAACAACATCCACATGCAATAATACAACAACAACGTCTACAATGACCAACTTCATACAGCCCAATACAGGCTAAAGTTACCTTGTTTTGTTCTAGTGTACCGTGACATCTGGCTTTAAACAGCTGTAATGCAGTCAAACGTTCTGACAAGCACCCCGATTGCCTACCTTGTTCTTGCCCATCTGGAATAACTCCTCTAGCTTTGCTGCCTCCATACTTTCTGTTTTCGTTGTTTAAACTTGTGATATCCATGATGAGTATTGAGTTAGTGAATTAGCTCAACATTGTGTGCTGATAACCATATATAGATAGGCGAGTAAAAAAGAACAAGTAGCCTTCCGTGCCTGCATGCGTATTCTGTCTCCTGCTCAAACAAAATGTGTGTGCGTTTGATTACGTGTTCACTAAGTTACGTAATAGAAAATTGTAAATAGCCTGATGGCATGCAGCTAATGGGATACTTTGCATAGTTGGGAAGGTATGGTGAGCCAATTTTGTGTGAATACACATTACACACACACAAGGGAAATTTTCTCTCGTTGTTGAGTACCCTGATGGTGCGCACAGTGCATACGGACGTACACCTGCAGGCGCGCCTGACTGTTGATACTGTTCTGACCGGAGGTAACACTGGAACCAAGCTGGTTCTGATACATCAAAGGTACCACCACACCGGCACGTTTCCAATGTTAGAGTCAGGCCTATCAGACAAAACACAGATTTAAAAAAAAAAATCTGCCATCGTTGAAGAATGTATTCTAGAACTCACCACTGAAGAACAAACAGGTAACTAAACTACAGCATATTACTACTATATAGGCTACTCCTACCCTGCTATAAGTGTCTGGATAGAGGATGATCCTGGTAGTATGGATGCAGATTCCTTCTGATGCTAGCTGCTCTCCATCTCTCAGAGTGTGTTTGGTTCATAGAATGAGATCATCCAGCACCGTCTGTTGCACCCCCCCCCCTCCTGCTCCGCTCGGTGTCAGTGCCTGTTTATTGCCACATTAGCATGGTGGCGCCCTGTCACAGGAAAACGGTCTCGACAAACGCACTCCCACTCTGACAAACATCTGGCTGGAGTGCAGCTAGCCTCTAGACGTCTACGAGCTCTCAGAAGGGCGCAAACAGGCTTCCGATCCCCCAGTCACAACCTCCTGTCTGCTTCAAATACACACACACACACACACAAACACACACACAACCTTCTGCTCCAGCAGTTACCCTACTGTTTTCTCCACACATATACAGTGCATGCAACCTTCAGCTCCTCCGGTCACAACTACTGTCTGTTCCAACCACACACACACACACACACACACACACACACACACACACACATACACACACACACAAACAGTCTTCTGCTCTACTAGCTACCCAACTGTCTATTCTACACACACACACACACACACAATTTTCCGTTGACTCAGTGGCAACCTACTGTCTGGTCTACACATACGCAAACACACACACACACAAATAATCTTCCACTCGTCTAGTCACATCACACACTCCCTTCTGCTCCACAAGGTAATCTATGTCTGTTCAACACACACACACACACACACACACACACACACACAGAGAGAGAGCCATTCACTCCCCCCATCACAACAACAGACATGAGCAACCTTCTACACCACGAATAAACCTCCAATCTGTGGTGCCTTAATTCTGGAAAATAAAAAAAATAGAATTAAAAAAAAAACTACAATCTGTTACACATACACTCCTTTCTGCTCCACAAGGTAATATACTGTATTGTCTGTTTCACACAAATAAACACACAGAGACATAGACACATACACACAGCCTTTCACTGCCCCCATCACAACCCTTATAAGTGTTTGAGAAGATTGCTCATGTGTAAGCTATCTTCTAAGCCATGAGTAAACCTACAATTTTTTTTTTCTCTATCGATCATTTAGTTTTTTTCTGTTATTGTTTTTTTTTTACATGGACTTATAAAGTTAGACCTGATAAATGTTTGGTGTTATGGATTATAAATTCTGGGAAAAAAATCTATATAATTAAAACAAAATACAATCTGTTACATCCACACTCTTATGCTCCACAAATGAATCTTGTTTCTATTCCACACACACACACACACACACACACACACACACACACACACACACACACACACACACACACACACACACACACACACACACACACACAGACACACACACACACAGAACCTTCTGCTACACAAGTCACAACCCGATATCTGCTCAGTGCTCTCCCATCATGCATCTCTCCTACAGTAAGCAGTTTCCCCACACACACCCAAACAGCCTCTAGTGTTACTGCAGCAGGCCCTGCATACATGCTCCCAGTGCACAGCAGGACGACTGCTAAGCCTGTTTATGCTCAATTGATTTGGTAATTAGATTTGTTGTACATGTTCGGCGCGCTTCCGCTAAAGCCTTCTCCGTCACCTGACTCAAGCCGTTGCAAAATTAATGAGGGTGACATGATCAGACATGCATAAATCATCCTCTTCTTCACTCATTTAATATTCAGGGGCTCCATTGTTTTTTTAGAACGTTGTAGATCCCGGGGGGAGTGTTCTACTGTAGGCTTACCTGTAGACCAGGGAGTCGTCGTAGGTGCCGTTGTACTGGATCTGGAACATGCGGATTCCCGGGATGCTGCGCTGGAAGTTGAACTTGATGAGGGCGGAGGAGGAGGTGGCCTCGGCGATGACCACACGCTTCTCGGCGCCGGCCTTGGCTCCGCTGCCCGTGGTGCCGTCCAGCCCGGTGCGTGTGGACGTGGCAATGTCCGAGGAGCCCGGGTCGGGCTCCAGCACCAGGCTGGTGTCGTTGGCGATGTGCGGCAGTTTGGCGATGAGCAGCTCCACGCTCTGCTGCGCCTCGCCCGAGGGGTTGGACGCCACGCAGGTGAACGCACCGGAGTCCTTCACCGTGCTGATCAGGATGTCCAGCGTGCCGTCGGCCAAGACCACGGCGCGCGAGGAGTTCGACACCAGGCGGCCGTCGGGCGCGATCCAGTGGACGACGGGGTCCGGATCGCCGCGGGCCTTGCAGCGCAGCGCCACCCGCTGGCCCTCCAGGGCGCGTGCGGGCGGCGAGTGGCGCGTGATCAGCGGCGGCTCGCACAGGAACTCCTCCTCGGACACGGTCCAGAAGTAGCGTCCGGCCAGGTGCAGCGGCGCGGCGCACGTCTCCAGGTCGTCCTCGCGCTGCAGCCGGCGCAGCCACAGCAGCTCGCAGTTGCAGCGCAGCGGGTTGCCGCCGAAGCTCAGCGCGAACGACGTCGGGCCCAGCTGCACGCCCGAGTTGGCCAGCACGCCCGCCCGCTGGAAGACCGGGTCCGGCGGAAGCTTCTGGAGCTTGTTGGACGTCACGTCCAGCCGCTTGAGCTTGAGCAGGCTGGTGAAGGTGCCCTCGGGAATGAAGTCGATCATGTTGTGGTCCAGGCTGAGGGTGTGCAGGCTGACCATGCGCTGGACGGCCACCCAGGGCACGCGCTCCAGGTTGTTGTAAGACAGGTCCAGCTCCTCCAGAGCCAGCAGGTCATTGAAGGCCTCCATGTGGATGTATGTGAGCTGGTTGTTGTTGAGGATGAGGTGGTGCAGCTTGGACATGCCGCTGAACGTGTCGTTGGTGATGCGCATCAGCCGGTTGCTGTCCAGGTGCAGCGCGCGCAGGTTCTCCAGGTCGTTGAAGGCGTGCGGTGCTACCGAGCCGATGGTGTTCCGCGACAACGTCAGGTCCACCAGCTTGGTCATGTTGGCGAAGTCGCGCCGCTTGACCCCCGTGATGAAGTTGTCGCCCAGGCGCAGCTCCACCGTGCGCCGGTTGATGTTGGGCGGCACGAACAGCAGCCCCTTCTTGTCACACAGGGTTGCCAGGTTGGGGTTGAGGACCTGGCACACGCACCGTTTGGGGCACATCTGGTCCTTGTGTGCCCTAACAGCCATGATCAGCAGCATCAGATAGACCAGTAGGGTCTCCATCGGAGTTCAGTGTCTGTCCAGCAACCCTGTGAGGAGGAGGAGGAGCAAGAAGAGGAGGAGGAGGAGGAGGGAAGAGTTATTACCCCAGTTAGAGGAAGTGATGACTTTGTAAAATGATATGAAAACTGAACCACTTTGAAAAAAAAACACAGTGATGGAGTTAAATATTTAATGATTTCTAAGTCAAACAGCGATAATAGAGGCAATAAAGTTCATCTCTCTATCTCTCTTTCTTTATCTCTATCTCTCTTTATCTATCATCTATATTTCTATCTGTATTTCTATCTTTCTGTCATTCTTTACCGATCATATCGCTCGGATGCAACCACAGAAATGGGCAGCCGTGGCCTACTGGTTAGCACTTCGGACCTGTAACCGGAGGGTTGCCGGTTTGAACCCCGACCAGTAGGCACAGCTGAAGTGCCCTTGAGCAAGGCACCTAACCCCTCACTGCTCCCCGAGCGCCGCTGTTGATGCAGGCAGCTCACTGCGCCGGGATTAGTGTGTGCTTCACCTCACTGTGTGTACACTGTGTGCTGTGTGTGTTTCACTAATTCACGGATTGGGATAAATGCAGAGACCAAATTTCCCTCACGGGATCAAAAGAGTATATATACTTATACTCATACTTAAATACAATGTACCGGCCCGTGTTTTATTTGAGAGCATTACGCTCTCTAATGTCCGCATCCCTGCTCTCCCACAGCGCTGTGTCCGACGTTGTGATAAAGCTGAAGGTGCTTAGACAGGCCGTCCCCTGGCTTCGGGGGAGGAGGAGGAGCGGGAGAGGGGCCCCTGTGAGCTCGCCTTGGCGCTGACGGGCACGTTTTGATATGATAATGCCTCGCCCTTTTATGTGTGCACACTGACGGGATGAAAGGGTTGAGCGGAGGAGCCGTTCCTCCAAATGAGACTGATGTCTTCCCAAGATCGGGGACGGAAGACAAAGAGATCGGGGAGCGGGCATCGCAGAGCGGGGAGCGGGCAGGCTGCCATGCTGGTGGTGGTGAGAGGTGTGTCATCCGTCCTATTGATTTCCCTCCCCCACCGCTCGGGTTTCCATGTTAGCGATCTGTCAGGGAAGAGCTGGGAATATGGAAGGATCCGTTGGCTGGCTCTTGACAGGGAGATACTGTTTCATGTGTCCAGAGGATGTGAGTGGTGCAGATCTGCCCCAAGCAGCGGCTGATGATCCCCAACACCGTGGGTTTAAGCTGATTGGGTTACACCAAAAGAAATAGCACACATGGCAATTTACTGTAATGCATGTCTCTGTCTTAAGTATTCATTTTGTGACTTTTCTCTGCCTGGGTTGGAACACCAGATTCTGACATCTAGAATCTTTTTGCCATTATGTAAGATGGTAGCCTGGATACCAGACTCTCTGTCCTCTGACTTCACAGAGAGTCTGCCTTAGATCCATTGGCAAACGTTTATTTCCGGGTGGGAGGGCACAGTTTGAGGTTTAAAATCATTGGAGTTCCTTTGAACCGCTTTGAACCAATCACTAACAACTGGTGTTTCGTCAAACAGAAGTTTCACTGCATTAGCAAGCAAGCTTGCATCTTATCATTGATTCCAATTGGAAAGACAGCTAACAGTCACACGTTTCATCTAGTTATTAATTCAAAGGACATTCAGTCCTTTTACTAACTCAACAGTTATGAAGAAATATGTAGGCTATATGTTACTGACTCATCCCAAAACTAGGCTAGATTACCAACATAATTCACTTCCAATACCCCAGTGTAGAGGACACATATACGCTAACGTTAACTGTGGAACTTCCTTATAACCAAAGATCCTTGATTGCTCTGCTTTAACCCTCTCTGGTATGGAATAGCCAAGTATGTCATCTTAGTGGTAGGGAATACGTTCGTATTTCAAGTGACAGAATTAAGGTATGACTTAAGTTTAGCTGACGTTATAACATGTAAAGTTAAGCTTGCCAACCCCACAGGCAGCCCGACTGTGACTTTGTTTGTGACACTCCTGTTAGCAAACTAGAAAGAGATAAAAATAGAAATGGAATGGTCGCTTAAATCCAACCTTATTTTGTGCCTTTTATTCACATTTGCTCAAAGATTTCATAAGTATATAAGCCCTTTTCGCTCCTTACGTTGATATATTCCAAGCGGTCTGTTTCGGGGGGTGGGGACGTAGTAATTGAAACACCATGCCTGTGTAACGTAATCGCTCTCAGGGACGCCCTCTGTTCGCTGGTTGTTTCGGCTTCCAGGAAGCTGAAGTAAACGAGGCCGGATCAAGCTATGCCAGACGGAGTACTGTAGGGAAATGTAATTGAGCGGAAGTACGTAGACAGGCGGAGCCAGGCTCATAGATATTAGAAAGCTAGATACCGCACTGGGCACATTGGGCTTCAGAACGTACGTAAATAGCGACACCATCTTGGTGGGGGCAACAATCACTGGAGGCCAATGGAGGAGCATGTGACTGACTGGAAATCAGACAGGTGTTTCTGATTGCCGGCAAGTGTTGCCCATAGATAGTAAAGGTGCCCCCAGCAATATGGCAGGCGCGTTTGCGATGCCACCTAATAGAACGACGGCCAAAGCGGTATCTAGCTTTCTAATATCTATGGCCAGGCTAGTAAGATGGGTTCCAGATTCCAAATGACCCTGTGGAACACCTCTGTGTGAGATCAGGGTCTGCCTGTGTTCAGGCCACTCTCCACGCTGCCTCAAGGATGCAGGGATCCATGCAGGGCTTGTGTGTGAACCCGCGTGCTCGCCTGTATGAAATAATAAGCTGTCATGCGCCGGTGGTGCGCCGCTCTGTGATCCCCTCCGCGAGACAGCTCGCTCACACATGGAGATGCATCAGAATAAGCTCCTCGTGTAAAAATAGACGCTGTTGGTGAGAGGAGAGGAGAGGAGGAGAGAAGAACAGAGAAGAGAAGGAGCTCTGGCAACACCTGCCAGCCAGCGCAGCACAGCAGCCGGTCTCCATGAACGCAGCAGAGCTGAAGAGCTATAGCCTAATCATCTCACACTCAACACACACATGGCTACGGTGGCCACTGGGATCGCCACAGCTAAAGAGCTGTAGTCTAATCCTCCAACATTCAACACACACATGGCTACGGTGGCCATTGGGATGATCCGAGAGGGTCAGGGGCCGATGAAATGCACAGTGGGCCAAACAGCAGCGAGCTGTGGCACAGATCTGGCACGGACCTGGCGTAGAGGCGTTCAGGCAGAGACAGATCTGGCACGGACCTGGCATAGAGGCGTTCAGGCAGAGACAGGTGCTATCTGTGACATTAGCAAAGTGCCTCCTCCACAAACTGAAACCGGTGCATTATTGCAGCACAGGTCTAGGGTGAAATGGACGGGGTGCATTATCGCGGCACAGGTCAGGGTGAAATGGACTGGTGGCTAATTGTTTAATGGGCTGGCCCTAATGCGGCACTCCAGCCTCACCCTGCTCCTCGCTCGGGTCACGTTACCGAGGAACTGCCACGGGTCATGTGTGCCAACCAGCTGGCGTGTGTAGTTGGTGCGACCTCAGTGCGCCCAGGGGGGCGTGCTCTTTGTCCCACCCGGGATGCCACCCAGGAGGGTAGAATGGACTCGCGCAGGGCAGAAGAACAAGCTGATGGGGCATTAACAAATTAAGGTAAACAAATTCATTCTCACATCAGAGAGATTGCATCCACTGTCTCACTATGTGACTGTATTGCATTATATGTTTTTAATATAATATAATTTACTGTTCACAGCTCCATGATGGTACAGCTATAAAGTAGACATATGAAAAAACAGATACCTGCACCAGCCTGAAGAAGACCTCTGGTCGAAATGTTGTAGCTTATTAAACCACTCTGGGAGCTTAAAGAACATTAGAGCATAAGAACGGGTATCGTTTGGCTTTTTCATATGTCGGCTAAGCCTTATACCCGGCACCTGTTTAATTTTTTTGTAGATGTGTGTGCACTTCATTCACTGACAGCTATAAAGTAGGCCATCAACAAAAAGCCAAATTTCTAAGGCTTGTTTCTGACCTCCTGTCATCATTTCTCTAATCATTATGACAGAGACCACATCCATCATCTTGTTACTAGAGAGAAGGCTTTCACTCAGATAGAGTTTTTCAGGTTAGAGAGGCCTGAAATTGCTGATCGATATCTGCAATGATGCTGCCACTGTTACTCATTCTTCAATAATGTATCCAGTTAAAGTTTTCAAGTTAAAAGATATTACTAAATATTCTACACTCAAAACCTATTTGCAGGCAGCTGAAGCTGGCATGGACCTGGGCTGGACTAGGGCCAACTGCATTGCTGAGCAGGCGGCTAATGTTATGACTTGAGCCTGTAAGAGCTAGCAGAGCAGCATGGTGGCTGAGGGGGTGGGTGACGGCCCTTATGGAAACATCTTCCTGCCCCCAGGACTCCCACTGCTCACAGGGCACGACGAAGCCAGACAGTGGACGAGGAGGAGGTGGAGGTGGAGGAGGAGGATGCATTATCAAGCCCCTGAGAAATATCTTTATCTTGTCTCAGACACAACACACACTCACTCACACATGCTCCAGTGCTTTAAGCACAGTAAGAGCTTCACCCCCAGTGAGTTTTGTTGAGTCACACCACCATAAGGTGCATTTCAGGTATCACGGGGGAAAGGCTACCGAAATAGCACTCCACCATCCCAAACCAAACACACACACACATGCACTCCACCACCCCAAACCAAACACACACACACCCACACAGACACACGCCGAAACACATACACTCCACCACCTCAAACCAAACATACACATACACACAAAAACACAAACACATACACTCCACCACCCCAAACCAAACACGCGGCTCACAGATCAGTCATCTTTTATGATCCAATTAGCAACATAACCAGACACAAACCCTTGATGCAGGCGCCCACAAATACCAACACATTTTTCAGTAAATCATCTTTGTTGCTGTGGCCGTTTATGATCCATCCGATCAGCAACGTAACCAAACAAAACGGAAGCCCTTGATGTGAGCACAAACAAATATCAACAAATTCTTTAGCCAATCCTCTTTGTTGCTGTGGCCATTTATGATCCAACCAGCATCAGAACCATACGCAGCAACACAACTGTAATGACATTTTGAGTCTAGTCGGTATTTTTTTGAGTCTAGTAAGTGATTTACTTGACGTAGTGAGCTTGCCCTCAAGGCTATGCTACATGCAATAACAAGGCTATGCTATTACTTGCAAATGCATTTTCCAGTCTTACTCAAAACTACTCTGATTAATGTCATTTTGTTCCCAAGTTTACAATCAAATATACAATCTCCCTTTTCCTGCTCCTGAGGCAAAATTTATCATTGGCTGTAAATAAGATGAGAAAACTTTATAGTCCAATTTAGCTTATTGTCAAATTTACATAAAATGGACATTAGTCTTTTTGGGGACCTGGCAACACAGTGAAAAACAGTTATACATAAAGTACATAAAATGTACACCAGCATGTGGATGGGCTGTGCAGGTACACCAGCATGTTTTAGTGTAGGCATACACACTGGATGGACTGTGCAAGTCCACCAGTGTGTGGTGATCTTTCACTTTTCTGAATTTTATTGACGACTGCACATCACCAGCACCTGGAAATCAGAAGGCTGTGCATAGGGACTTTATCCTTTTTAGTACACCAGTATGTTTTAGTGTAGGCCCACACACTGGATGGTCTGCTAGTGGAATATGAGCAGACTTTAGCTAGACAATTGGATTTATCGTAGCTGCTTTGCAATAAGGGCTAGGCAATAACATAACAAAACTATCGTCCATTAACTTGGCATAAAATGGGCATTTGCCTTCTGGTTATCTTGCAACACAGTGAAAACAGTAATACATAAAGTGCCTAAATATACAAAATACACTTCAAAAGCAGCAGGGATTTAGTTATGTCCCATATAATGTATGGCTCAGTCTGGTTTACAATTTAAAGTCAGGACTGTGCCAGACGGAGACACACCAGATTTTCTTGAGTGAACCCCTGGATTGACATAGATAGATAGATAGATAGATAGATAGATAGATAGATACATACATACATACTTTTATTGCCACACAACAGTGTTGGTGGTATTTTTTCTACAGGATATAGCTCAATTCAGTGAAGAAATAATAAAACAATAATATAATAATAAGAAATAAATAAATAATGATTTAAAAAAGGTAAAAAAGTTTCATTTCAGTTTAGTTGTTGCTGAAGGGTAAAAGCTGTTTTTGAAACGTGGTTTCAGTTGTTATGGATGTGTAATGTCTTCCAGAGGGGAGAAGCTGGAAAAGGAGGTGGTTTGGGTGAGAGGGATCTTTAATGATTCTGGAAGCACGGTTTAACTCTCTAATTTCCTTTTGGTGCGACATTCTAAACTCCCATACCAGACAGTGATGGATGATGGGTGATGATGCTCTCTATGATGGCTTTGTAGAAATGCACCAACAGATGTTTGCTCACATGAAACTTCTTAAGTTGCCTAAGGAAGTCTTTGTGGAGCTTTCTTGATTATGTGAGTGGTGTTAATGTCCCACTTCAAATTATTACTGATGTATGAGCCAATGAATTTAAAGGAGTCTGTCAAGGTTATGGGCTGGTATATAATACCTGGGGCAGTGGCGCAAATGCACAACTATTTCCTTAGTCTTTAAGGCGTTGAGATGGAACTTGTGTAGTGGAATGTGAAGAAAATTTCAGTGAATTCATAGAAAAGTCTAATGCACTATAATAAGAAACAGCAACTTTAATACTGTATTGCTCTACAATAAGGGTCTAGGCAATATAAAGTGTAGGCAGAAATCAAATGGATTTCCACCACAGTGGTTCTGTTAGGGCTCAACTCCACGCCTGTCTGGATTATGAGACGAGACAGAGGGCAGAGAAGCAGGGTTTTTTTCTCAGAGCTTCTGGCCCTTAGCAAACCAGTATAGCCATAAAGAGAGATGATTTGAAAAAGTCTGTCTGAAGCATCCATCCATCCACTGTGGCCTGGATGCAGTCGAGTGAGGAAGTAACACGCCACCAATAAAACAGCAAGGACCGAAATATCACTCTAAAAATATTGGCTGAAACTCATCTTGTTGATAGGCGATATTATGGGCACTATCCTGAAAATACCAGAGAGACTCCGTTTGATTGTCAGATCTCTCGCTTTGGGAAGGGAAGGGGATGTGGGCCAGATGTGGGCTAGAGTCGCGTGCGGAATGCATGGGGCACCGACTATCAGCTCCGTGGCTCTGTGAATAAAACTGTCTGGCTTTCAGGTTGACTCGTAAATTACAGGTTGGGTGGTTTTCTGTGCTGCTTTAGTTAGCTTATTTATGTGACAGAATCTTTCATAAGTCCACCACTGGCACAATTGGCTAGACAGCAGTGAAGCAAAACCATTTTCATACTAGGCCTGCTATCCTCTTATATGTGATGGACAACTCTGTTTGTCTTAAGTGACAGGGGTCTGTCCTGCACAGCGGATGAAGTCTTTCTCCTGGACAGGGGCCTCAGGGAAGCCGTGAGTAGGAGGCCGTCATCAGAGCCTATAGGCTGTTTAAGACAGATACGTCTCGCTTGATGGCCATTAAGACTGAGTTCAGGATTCAGAGATTTTCTTTGAATTACACACGGCTACAGGCCTCATGTAACAAGGCTAGTGAAGTTGTTATGTCTGATGGATTGACCTGTCCAACTGATTGACTGGAGTGGATGATGAAGACTTTCTGTCCAGGATGGTGTGACAAATGAAGGGACCTCATAGCCTTATCCAAGCAAATACGCTCTAAACTCCCAGTCAGGATAATTAGCCTGTACACACAGCTCCCTTTGGAGATTTCCCATATGACACCATTATTAATATTTATTTATTAATGATGAGTTTGGCTTCCTAAATGATTTGCTGTTATAGGCTGTCTGTAGGCTACTTTATTTTAGCTCGTTTACTTTAAGCCATTTGTCTCATCCCCACATTAATAGGCTACTGTTCTTCCGTGTTAATAGGCTACTGTTCTTAGTGTTACAGCCTAATGGGTAAACATAGCCTATCGTTTTTGTCATCGACATAATAAATCCACCAATCTACGTGTTTTCAGATGATGGAGGGGTATAATGTTGGTAGTTTATTAATCTTGCTAATAGTCATTAGCCTACACTCCGAAAGTGTCATTCTCACTTTGCATATGTCGGGGCATGTCGATATGCATCTCCTGGCAGATCTAGAATATAGCCTACTCAGATCCAGAGGATAGGCAATTAATATTCAATGAGATGGGTCAGAGGAATATGTTGGTCTGATATTTTTTTTTTTACAGCTGAGACTATTCTCTCGTCAGCAGATCATTCTTTTATAATACTGATAGATCACCAAGTTGGTCAAATCTTGGGCTACACCTGAGCTGCTCCCCAATTGTCAGAAAAATAGCTTATATTTTGACCTTGCAATGCAGGTTATGCTAACTAACATACGTTCCTGAAAAACGCTATCGCTCAGATATCCAACCTCACCTTTCACCGCGGGTTATAACGTTCATGTATAGCCTAAACCATTAAACATTTTTAATGATAAATGATAGCATACCTCGTCGCACCCGCCCCAGAAATGAGATAGCATATTTGGAACGTAAATTTTACCTTGTGTGGTGTATCCCTTTGCGGGGATGACAGACGCATATATTTTTACGCCAAAAGAAACCCTCGGGGCATCTTAAGTAAAGCGATCCTTTGCATGAAGATGGTTCAAGAATGACCCAAATATTTAATACAGAGTTGGATGATAAATACAGCAGCCCTCGAGCTCATAGATGCCCTTCAAGAAAAATCCCCGACAACCAGAGTGGTGAATATCCATCAAAAATAAGACACCAATCTAACAGAGGAGAAAAAAAACGCTGTTTCTTGAGCTTTTTAAAGAAAGCCGCAGACGGAGCAGTCCCGTAATCGCGGCAGCTCTCCAAGTAGAATCGCCTCACCGCATTACGCCCGCATGCACCGCTTTTCGTCGAGAAAAAAACACGCCTTCAGAAGCGACGGCAGTTACGAGACCGAGTGACTGGTGCTGAATTTGGATCGTTTGCTCAGACAGCAGATGTTTACATCGCGTGTGCCTGCAACCACCTGCCCGGTAGGGTTTCGAACTGAGTCAATCCACGCGAAAAGGGAGGGTGGGTGTCACCGTGCATCCTCCAGCCAAGGCAGCGATACTCCACTGACTCATGATACCCTCCTTTCTTCTTGATCTCTAACTCGTGGGTGATCGGAAATGCTGAGCGGGGATTGGTCTAACACATGCTCGACTCCTCTCGGAGTGCAGTAAATAATCTTCTCCGGCACTGCCTGGCTAATTTGGTGACATTTACACCGCTCTAAACAGTCAATACGCATCGAAAATGGCTTGTCTTGCGATAACTCGCTGCCACTAACCCATTATGAATTCCCACTGGACTTTCAGCCATTGCTTCCTTTCTATTACCCCAATACATTAAGCATCACCTGATCCCCCACTGTACTTTATGTAGGGACTTATGCCCCACTAGGGCAGGGGTCATGCCTCATACATATCAAGAGGACTGGAGTGTATGATGGAGGATGCCAGTGCATTATATTGACAATAAACTCTACCTAGTTAACCAAATTACAGCCTTAAATCATTCAGTGCTAAGTCCCTTTATTCAAAAAACAACCTGAAAAAAAAAATCACCTGACACCCCTGCAGGCCAACCCCTGCAAGCCAACCATCTTCATTCAGGTATAGGGTTTAAAAGCTCCGATGCTGCCCCTCACACGTTGACAAGAGCACCTAATCAACAACACTGTGGCATCTCAGATCTCAAACCCCTCATCATTGTTTAAAAATAGGAACTGAGGTAATCGGGTCATTCCTACAGCCTATATAGTTACATTACATTTACATTTATTCATTTAGCAGACACTTTTATACAAAGCAAATTACAGCAAGAGACTATACAGTTTGCTCTCACATACCATTCAGAAACCAAAAAGAGGCTTGAAAAGATGGAGGATAGCCATAATTCCATAGCAGAGATTGTAGTTAATGAGAAGACATCAATCAGGGTTGAATTTCCTTTGTGGGAGCTGGCTTTGTTGCTCTACACCGCAGCCCCTGATACAGATGTGTCTAATCTATGTGAAATTAAAAGACCCGTGCAGGCCATCCCATGGACCACAGCTATTTCTAAAGCAGCGCTTCAACTCACAGCACGGGTCTACTCCACTCCCCTCTCCTCCTTAATGCCCTGGACCACGTCTGCTATTCAAAACACTTTGATCCCTCTTCTCAAAGAGGATGGTCTAGTCTAGTGGTTAAGGAACTGGCCGTCCAATTAGAACACCAGGAGGTTACAAGTCCGATCCCTGGGCCTACCACCACTGCGCCCTTGGGCAACGCACTTAACCCCAAGTTGCTCCAGGGAGACTGGCCCTGTAATTAGTTCACTGTAATGTGCTATGGATAAGAGTGTCTGCTAAATCACAGATAATGAAATGCAACTAAGACCACAAGAGGAGGTCCTATCTGCTGTGAGTCTGTCAGAGACACTCTCCACTCATTCCTCTCAGCACTGGTGGTTTTAATGTGTGTTGGTTAGCATGGCTGCCTCTCCTTGAGGAACTGGGTGAGGGTAAGTGCGTCGGCTAGCTCCCCCGTCCGGCTCTTCCGCTCCAGGAACAGGCCCATGTCGTCCCGCGGGTAGTCCGCCAGGCTGCGGTTCCACACCGGCTCCGAGACACCCAGGAGCTCACGCACGTGTGTCGCGATGGCCTGCAGGGGGTGACACACACAGCACACAGAGTCCTCGTTATCCAATTAAAAGTGAAGAAGAGCAGGAGACCCGTCTGCAATTGACTTGATTTAGCAGCATGTGAGAGGGGCTGATGTCTAATTAAGGTGCTCGCTCATAGTCCAGTGAATCCGGGGCTTTAAGCCAGAGACTTTCTAATGACGAGACACAGCACTACAATAATCCTCCATAGCACCTTTAGCACCTGTATACCTATCACCATTCCCACCCAAGCACATACTGTTTCCTGCAAGAATGGAGGCCCCAGCTGTGGTGCAACTGGCTGGGGCACCTGCACCGTAAGCCGGTGACCCAGGTTCGATTCTCGCCCCGTGGTCCTTTCCGGATCCCACCCCAACTCTCTCTCCCACTCACTTCCTGTCATTCTCCACTATCTTCTCAATTAAATGCATTAAAAAAAAAAAGAATGGAAGGACTGCTGCCAGTAGCCTTGCAGTTTTTTAGTAGCCCAAGACCTTTAGCACAAAAGAAGCGCATGGCACCTCCACCCAGGCGCGCCTGCAGGTGTACGTCCGTACGCACTGTGCGTACCATCAGGCTACTCAACAAGAGAAAATTTCCTGTGTGTGTGTGTGTGTTTTGGCCCACCATACCTTCCCAACTATGGACAGTATCCCATTAGCTGCATGCCATCAGGCTACAATTTACAATTTTCTATTGAAGTTAGTGAACACGTTATCAAAATTAACGCGCACACATCTTGTTTGAGCAGGAGAGAGAGAATACGCACGCAGGCACGCAACTAGGCTACTTGTTTTCTTTTACTCGGCTATCTATATTATCAGCACACAATGTTGAGCTAATTCACTAACTCAATACTCATCATGGATATCACAAGTTTTTAGTGGAGTTATTCCAGATGGGCAAGAACAAGGTGGGCAATTGCTTGTCAGAACGTTAGACTGCATTAGACAGCTGTTTAAAGCCAGACGTCACGGTAAGCTAGAACAAAACTAAAGGTAACTTTAGCCTGTATAGGGCTGTATCAAGTTGTCCAAATGAATAGGTCATTGAAGACGTTGTTGTTGTATTATTGCATGTGAATGATGCTATGCTATGTAAACCGGGAAACGGACAAATATTGTCCACGCGTGAATTTTTTTTTGCGGGGGGGGGATGGGTGTGCGTACCATAGCATTAATTCCTGCAGGCGCCCCTGCCTCCACCCCCCCCCCATTCAGAAGGATCTCTTAAGCAGCAACAACCTCTTAGTTCATATGCTGCTTAAGAGATCCTGCAGCTGCAGAGGACAATTATATGATGACTGTATTGTATGATATTCTCAGGGTCCCTGCAATGGAAATGTACCGACAGTAGTTTTGAGAACATGCCGGGACCCAGTAAGCCTATGACATTCTCTATTCCTGTATTGACAAGTAATAGAAGACAAGTGCATCGAGCCTACAGTGTAAACCAGGCAAATCTCCTACCCATACCACAACAACCTTTGTGGAGGTTTCCCCTGTGGATCATATTTCCCCAACACTTACAGCAAAACCAGCACTCCTAATTATCAGATCTCTTTCAAACAAACCATTCTTAATTAATGATCTGATTTGCACACACAACCTTGATTTTTTACTTTTAACTGAGACATGGTTAGATCAAGCAAACTGTGCTACTACTCTTATCGACTCAGCTCCCCCAAATTTCAGTTTTTTGATGCTATCAGAGCAAATAAAAGAGGTGGGGGGATAGCCACAATTTTCAAGACGTCTTTTCAGTGCAATTAGTCATCATTCAGTGACTTTACTTCATAAGAATATCAGTGTGCACGCATTAAGTCTTCTCCTGAGATTTTATTAATGACTATTTACAGGCCTCCAAAACATTCAGTTTAAGTCTTTCTTGAAGAGCTAGGTGAACCGCTATCAGTCATTTGCATAGAGTTTGATTGTCTTGCTATATCAGGGGATCTAAACTTGCATGTGAATAATCCTGAAAACAATTATGCCAAGGAATTAAACACTCTCAACGCACTCTCTCGGCCATACCCTCGACCTTGTTATCACAAAGGGTCTCAATGTCTCTACAGCTGTTAAAGACCTGGCATTATCCGATCATTTCTGTGTGTTCTTTGATGTGTCTAGTCCCCACACACTCAAAACAGATCTATGATGGTAAAAAGAAGAATTGTAAAGCAATTTCTCAAGAAGAATAACCTGAATGCCTCCATGCTAAACAATTACAGGCCCATATCCAATCTACCTTTTATTGGCAAAATGATTGAATAAGTAGTCTTTAAAGCAACACCAAAGAACTTTTCCTCTGTCGCACCCACGCTATTTGTTTATCCAGCACCGGCTTTGCAAATAACGATGTCCATCCAAAAAGAGAAGCTTACCGTATTTTCCGGACTATAAGTCGCACTTTTTTTCATAGTTTGGCTGGTCTTGCGACTTATATAGTCAGGTGCGACTTATATATGAAAAAATTATATAATTGAACATGTTTTTAAATGTTAATTTATATTAACCGACATGAACCCTACATGAAACATTACCGTCTACAGCCTCGAGAGAGCATTCTCAAATGCACAAGTCCTGTGCACTTTCAGTCAGAGATTAGTGCTTGCTATGCCTGAAACTGCATACTTAAATCCTCAAATTATGGCCGGGATTCTATTTATAGCCGGCCCTCAGATTCGGACAAATAAAAGCCAGTATAATTTTGCTTAAATTTAACTCATAAAAGAGCTCTTCTTAATAATTTATATTGTTGGTTGGTGTAATATTGTTGCCAATGAAAAGTCATCATCCTACACCATGAGTCTCCAACACGTTGCTCTCAAGCTACCAGTCGCACCTACATTTAAACACAATTGTTGCTGCCAGGCATCAGCCTATGAATTTTATAAAAAAAAAAGTAAATCACGCATAATTTAAAAAATAACTAAATGTAGACTATCTTAGACCTCTTTGGCTATATGGAATAAGGTTTCCCTTGCAGCACAGCACACGTTCCATGAATGAATGAAAGCGGATGCCTTATCTCGCAATAAGCGGATGGAAATCCCGAAACTCTTTCATACATGAAACTTAATGAACCATTGCCATTGATATAGGCCTATGCCGCTCCTATAATGAAAAGTATAGGCCTATGTCTCACAGTAAAACGCAAGAAATAAAGGCCGATAGCTGACTCGAATAGCCTACAAGCCATGGTCCAAATAAAGGTGCTGTGCTTTGCCCAGCCATACTTTGAGGATTTACGATAGTCTGTCCCCTAAACATTCCTCACCTGTTATCTAGACATACATGAAAACATTTGAAAACAAAATTCACTGCCATGTAATATTTGATCGCTGTTTTGCTACTAATTATCTTTCACGTGAATATGCACAGAAAGTGAAAGTAGGCCTAAGATCCTCCGTGTCTGTAGCTGTCTGTTCACGTCCGCAATCGATTATAACGTTCCTCAAATGGAGAACACATCCATGTTCTCTCGTGTTATATTATAGGCTGTCATGCTTCTGTGTTTGCAAAATTCCTGACGGTTCCTGATCGCTAAACGTTTGTTTCCTGTCGATAGCAGTTGATGTAGAAGCACCTAGGCTAGGCTATAATTTGACTTTAGTGGTGACAAATCCTGCTGACAGAGAGGCACCCCCAAAGTGGTCCTGCGCGCGCACGTGTGTGTGTCTCTGCATGGGGTTCAATTGAAGTCAGAGTTGGTCCGTCCAGTCAATAGTCCCGCATTCAGGCCGCTCCATTATTAGATTAACGTCAGACAGCGCTGTAAAATGTGTGGGAATTTCTCCACTATGATGGCTAGAGTAGCGGGACTTATTAGTATGCTCAATACTTAGTAATAATTTATGCGCATTACCCGCAATCCTGCGCTGAAATTTAGGCCCTGGTTTTAAATGCACATCTTTTTTTCTCTGGCTCCCTCGGAGGTGGCCAGCGAGCATTTGTTCTGTTGCCAGCTTGTGCCAAAATATCGTCCAAAATGCTTGATTCCATTGCATTCTCCACATTTTTAGCTAAATTTTCATGTACCACATCAGCATTTTTGTTCAGTGAATCTTTTGTAAATTGCTTTACAATAGCGTCGGGCCCTTGTCAGCAGCCTTCAGCTTGCCTCTTGCCACTATTCACTCCTTCATCTTCAACATTCCCTGTAGAATTCTCAATATTTTTCGCCTCTGTCTGACATGGTCTGTCTGTTCTTAGTCTTGTATTTTGTGAAATAAATTTCTAAACATCACCTGCTTGCTGCAGCTTCGGTCTGCACGTCCTTTTAAAACTGCATCTTTTTCTCTCTCAAGCATTTAATCTGCTGCCGGCTTTTAACTCCACATCGTCCAAAATGCTTGATTGCATTGCATTCTCCACATTTTTAGCTAAATTTTCATGTACCACTTCAGCATTTTTGTTCAGTGAATCTTTTGTAAATTGCTTTACAATTACCGTCGGGCCTATAGGCCTATTGCCTGGCTTGCCTCAGCTACGGTCACGTCCTTTTAAAACCGTCTTTTTCTCTATCATGAGTATTTAATCTGCTGCCAGCTTGTGATTCCACATCGCCCAAAATGCTTGATTGCATTGTATTCACATTTTTAGCTAAATTTTCATGTATCATATCAGCATTTTTGTTCAGTGAATCTTTTGTAAATTGCTTTACAATTACCGTCGGGCCTATTAGCCTATCGCCTGGCTTGCTTCAGTCAAGTCTAAAACTGCATCTTTTTCTCTCTCGTGAGCATTTAATCTGCTGCCAGCTTGTGACTCCACATCGCCCAAAATGCTTGATTGCATTGTATTCTCCGCATTTTAAATACATTTTGGTGTACCACATGGCATTTTCTTTCAGTGAATCTTTTGCTTTGCAATTACCTTCCTGCCCTCCTTTTGGCTGCCTTCACTCCTTCGTCTTCATTAACATTAATCTTTTTGGCCTCAATAATCCAGTTACATAGTCTCTGTTTTTGGTTTTGGATTTTGTGAAATACTTTTCTAAATAACTTATAGTCCGGTGCGACTTATATATGTTTTTTTCCTGTTCATGACGCATTTTTTGACTGATGCGACTTATACTCAGGAGCGACTTATAGTCCGGAAAATACGGTACCTTTCTTCCTGCTTTGAGGCACAGCTGAGCTGAGAGTGAGCAGTTGAAGACAGCCTTTGTTTGGTGCTTGATTTGGTAGGTAAAGATATATTTAAAAGCATCTTTTCCACATTGAGACTGTAGAACAACTATTTTAGTAACATAAAAGATGTGTCAAATAATTATCAAAAATGGCATTTGTTAGTTTGCATGTTTGGTGAGAAACTAAAACTTGGAGCGAGTGTCTAAACACATCATCCAAGAAAGAAGGTGCATATCAGCATAAAGATGTTTTCAAAGAGGAGTTTAGTCCCGCTGTTATAATATTAACATACTTAATATACAATTCAGTTGCATACAACTTAAAATACAGATTCCAGTACCCTGAATGTGTCTGACTGGGTTACACAAATCCGATATCACTGAAGGAGCCTACCATGGTGGATCGGGTTGGTCTGTGTTTAGTGGCGTTTTAATTATGACCGCCGCACAGCGTAACTTTTTTCTTCTTCTTCTTCAGTAAAACGAAACTGCACAACATTGGAGGTGTAGGATCATCTCTGAATGCATGCCAAGTTTCGTGCACATTTAGTGACTGTACACAAACTGGCCTGTAAATGGCTGGATAGTTTTCTGTGAATAGCTCGAGAACCGTAGGGCCTAAGATGACCAATATTTTTCTGTATGTTGGCCTCCAGGGGCCATGTCAACCCATCCCATATCCACTCATTTGATGTATAGCGCCACCTAGTTAAAAATTAAAAAGCAAAAACGAGGCATTGTAATCGCAGGTATCTTTGGCTGGCAGGTTCAAAACTGTACGGAATTTAAAGTGTAGGATCATTATGACACCCTCTGAATTAGGGTTGGGCACCGAAACACGGTTCTAATATGGCACCGGTGCCAACGTAAACGGTAGTAACTGCATCGAATAACAACGTGGATTTCGGTGCCTCATTTCGGTGCTTAAATAGCATTTTTTTTTTTTTTTTTTATACACGAGGCATCACTGCATGTCATGCGCCATCTCTAACGTCTTGCTTTGATAGCAACACATCCAGATACAGTTAGCTAACATATGATAAACACTGGCTGTATAACCAGAGGGGTGCACCACATAGGCGAGTGAACAGTGTTTGACAGCTTGCGTGAGCCCAAAGTAGCTTACTTTAAAGCGATATCGCGAGCTCCTGTCAAAATCTAGCAGTGGGCCTAACTAAACACAAGCAAAAGGCTATGAAACAACATCAACAGTAGGCTAGCTAGTAGGTTACACAATATCCTTGCTAACGCGCTAACTGACATTTATTTGAAATGTTATCAGCAAAGTTGTAAGGTGAAAACTTTATTTCACGGTGTGTTATGGCATGATATTAATCTTTCATGTGCACGAGGCCCATATAGCATCACAATGAATATGAAGATCATGTTAAAAGTTAGCTGGCAAAAACATAAATATGTAGGTTTACATACCTGATGTCACTGAGCTGTCAAAGAGGCTATGAAACCATCTCTGTACGTTATCGCTAATTAAACATTAGCTGACTGGTGTTAGCGCATAGCCATAGTTGCTGTTAAAATGCCTACTAGGCTAGCGCTGGGAATCGAAACACTTCAACACCGACATGTAGCCTAACATGTTCAAAACTACTGCGTGTTATGGGTTAAGACATGAAATTTCTTGAAGCATTTGAGAACACACTGAATTAACTGGAAAGTAGAGTCCCTGTTAGATTAGCTTGCTTGCAAATGCCGTTGTCCATGACCTGGCAGTTTTATGGCAAGCGGTTTTAACATACCTTATGGCAAACCGCCTACACTGGGTAGGCCTAAACTTGAAAGCAGAGCTTAGCATTGTGTGTGCATGCATGGCAAGCTGTTTTAACATTTTAATGTATTATTCGTAGGAGCAATGAGATATTGATAGTAAATTGAATATAACAGTTTAATTTCATGTTCAAATTTGTCTTATCAATAAAAAAAGCAATTCATGCTTTAGACCATTTTAATTTAAAACATTTTAAAAACAAAGTACCGGTTCAGGCACCGTTTTGGCACCGGCACCGTTTTAAAAGTATCGATTTAGCACCGGTATCGGATAAAACCCAAACGATACCCAACCCTACTCTGAATGCATGCCAAGTTTCGTGGAATTCCGTTCATGGGGTACCATACAATAAATTACTATATGTGTACATTTAGTGACAGTACACTACGCACGCATGCACGCACACACACTCATGACATGAACACACGCAAAAACACTCATAAAGATACATGCACACACATGCAGGCACACACACACACACACACACCCACACACAAGCACAGACACACACAAACAAGTACAGTACGCACACACACACTCACACACATGCACACACACACACATAAGCACACGCATAAACACACATGCACACACATACACACACACAGTAGACATGCAGGCATATGTACACATGTACTCATATGTACACACACAGGCACGCACGCACAGGCTCACACGCACACGCACACACGCCCACACACAAGCACACGCACGCCACACACACATATAAACACAAACACGTACGCACGCATGCACAAATACACCCACACATAGTGCTGGGCGGTATGACCAAAAATGTATATCACGGTATTTTTCAAAATTTGTACGGTTTCATGGTATATGACGGTATTTCTTTTCATGCATAATCAGATGTTCACAGCATTTTCTACAGGTTGAGAGAGGAATTGCTGCATTGACTAAGGATGCTATATTTTACTGTCATGATATAGAATAACTCCACACTAGTGGTAATGCAGTTTTGCATGGCCCCAGAAAATGATGCTGTTTACAAAGAGCCACTCATGATTCTAATGAAGAATCTAATCAGAATGCAAAGACAATTGCAGTCAAAATACAGAACGTTTACTGTGCAAATTTCATGAACATCTTGCATAAAACCAATACAAAAAGTAGTGCAACTTGCAATAATTATACTTTTTTGAAAATTATACAATTTAAAATAAAACCTCTCTGCTAATATGCTTACTCTGTCAAATAGGCCTATCAGAAAAATGCCTTATTGTTATGTGTGGTTTACATGACGTTAGTGGTAGGCTAACGTTAACTTCATGTGGATGTCTTGTTAGCCTGCCATGAGCTTCGGTTCGGTTCGCTAGGCAAAACATCAGGATCACCGTCAGGATCATTTCTAACTAGCCAGCAAGTATTGCTTAGTTCATGTCTATAACATGCTTTACTTGCTATTTAGATAATTTCAGCGAATATTCTTAAGGTGAGATGAATGATAAGATCATTAAACTTCACTGTGTTCGGTGGGTTGCTATAACGACATCACCTACTAGCCAGCTATTTACAGCTGTTGAACAATCTCAATAGAATTTTCGTGACGGTAAATCCCTTTCAATGCAGTATCCCTTAACGTTTTTCCTTAACTAAAGAAACAATTTAAGGTATTCTGTGCAACACCCTTAAATAAACCCTTTACCTAAGGAGAAATTAAGCCTTAAGGGTCAGACTTCAGGGGAAAAACTTAAGGTGTTTTGTGTTTACCCTCACTATGCCTCGCAGTCGCACCATGCCTGCGTGTGAAAAAAGTTCTGTCTGAAACACTGTCGCGCGGCGCAGCGTTACGAATGTTGTGCAATCAAATACACCGGTATGGCGGTATATTAAAAATTCATATCATAACGAAAATATACACCGGTATACGGTGTGAACCCAGCACTACCCACACACACACACAAACACCCACACACACATAAAAACCCACACATGCAGGCAAGCAGGAACACGCACACACACCCCATTACCCCTACTAACAAGCGAACACACACACACACACACACACACACACACACCATTACCCTCACACACACACTCACAAGTGAAAACACACACACACACACAGAAGCACACATGCACACACTAATTTACATACACAAAAGTTGCAAGAGTAGGGGATGGAGTAGGAGACAAATTGACAAGTGTGATTTATTTTTGTGGAGAGAATGTGCAGGACTGGGCGGCGGTCATATTTTGTACCGCTCTGCGAGTGAGCTGCCTGCAACAACAGCGGCGCTCGGGGAGCAGTGAGGGGTTAGGCGCCTTGCTCAAGGGCACTTCAGCCGTTCCTACTGGTCGGGGTTCGAACCGGCAACCCTCCGGTTACCCGAAGTCCGAAGCGCTAACCAGTAGGCCACGGCGGCCCCTAACCAACACCCCTGTCACCGACACCTCCTTGCCTGATGAGCAAAACCACTTCTATGGCCGCTTTGATAGGGACAAGGAGGTGGCCATCAAGGCTGTGGTCTCTGCAGATCACCAGCCCCTCACACTCTCCACCACCGATGTGTGTGCGGCACTGAGCAGGACTAAAGCAGGTAAGGCTGCTGGTCCTGATGGTATCCCCAGACGCGTACTCAGGGCCTATGCTGTGTAGCTGTGCTGTAGCTGACTGAGGTTTGGACTGGCATATTTAATCTGTCACTAGCCCAGGCAGCTGTCCCCGCGTGCTTTAAAACCACCTCCATCGTGCCAGTGCCAAAACACTGCAACAAGCCTTAATGACTTCAATCCAGTTGAACTCGCCCCCATCATCATGAAGTGGTTCGAGAGGTTGCTCCTGGCCCATCTCTGCTTACCACCCTCACTGGACCCCTTCCAATTTGCCTTCCGTCAGAACAGAAGCACAGAGGATGCCATCTCTACGCCACTTCACTCTGCCCTGTCCCACTAATAGCAACAATTGCAAATAGCAACACCTATGTGAGAATGCTGTTTATTGACTAGTTCAGCATTCAAAATCATCCCCTCCAAACTGATCACCAAACTCAGTGAACTGGGCATCAATACCTCCCTCTGTAACTGGATTCTGGACTTCCTAATCAACAGACCTCAGTCTGTTAGGTTAGATAATCAAACCTCCTCAACTATCACCCTGTACACTGGCGTACCACAGGGATGTGTGCTGAGCCCTCTCCTTTACTCCCTCTTCACTTATGTCTGCACACCTGTAAATGGCTCTAACACGTCAAGTTTGCAGACGACACTAATGTGATTGGTCTAATCAGCAACAACGATGAGACGGCCTACAGGGAGGAGGTCCAGCACTAAACATCGGGGTGCACTGACAAAAACATGGCTCTCAACACCAGTAAGACCAAAGAGCTTATTGTGGACTTCAGGAAGTCTAAAGCTAGCACACACATCCCCATTTTTAACAACGGGACTGAGGTAGAACATGTCACCAGCTTCAAGTTTCAGAGTGTCCACATCTCTGAGGACCTCTCTTGGACCCTCAACACGTCTCTTCTTTCTGAGGAGACTAAAGAAGGTCCACCTGTCTCCTCAGATCCTGGTGAACTTCTACCGCTGCACCATCAAGAGGATCCTCATCAACACGACCGGAAAGCACTGCAGAGGGTGGTGAAAACTGGCCAACACATTACCGGTTCCTCACTCCCCTCCATCGAGGCCATCCAGGGCAAGCGATGCAGGTCTCAGGTCTCTCAACACCCAAACCAGCAGGTTCAGAGGAAGCTTCTTTCCTGCGGCTGTCACCCTACTGAACTCTAGCTCTGCATCCAGGTGACAACCAACCAATTAAGACCCTTTGTTATAACACTTGCAATTGAGCTCTGGTGCATCCTACTTCTATCAATGGTCCATGAGATGGTTCTACAACTTGATTGGAGATTTGGAGTCCACCTGTGCCTAAATGAATTCATTGGACATTATTACTATAAGAGAGGCACACATCTCTTTATATAAGGTCTCACAGTTGATGGTGTATACAGTGAAAACCAAGCCACGAGGTGGAGAGACTTGTCCGTAGACCTGCGAGACAGGGTTGTGTGAAGACACAGATCT
The DNA here is from genome assembly GCF_046254945.1 of Alosa pseudoharengus. Classification (NCBI taxonomy): domain Eukaryota; kingdom Metazoa; phylum Chordata; class Actinopteri; order Clupeiformes; family Clupeidae; genus Alosa; species Alosa pseudoharengus. The sequence continues at coordinate 30,484,029 of NW_027468859.1, read as the reverse complement.
GAGGAAGGACACAATAACATTTCTGCAGCATTGAAAGTGCCCAAGAGCACAGTAGCCTCCATCATTCTCATAATTCAATGGAAAAGTTTGGAACAACCAACAGTCTTCCTAGATCTGGCCGCTCAGCCAAACTAAGTAATCCGGGACAAAGGGCCCTGGTCAGACATGTAACCAAGGACCCAATGGTCACTATGAAGGACATCCAGAGTTCCTTTGAGAGAATGAGAGAAGCGTAAAGAAGGATAAACATCAGTGCAGCTCAGTGCCTGGTTTCTTCCACACATGCTGTTGGGAATTGTGGCCAAATATTTCAGTCTTCGTTTCATCAGACCAGATGATATTACTTCTAATGGTCTGAGAGTCATTCAGGTGCTTTTTGGGAAACTCCCGGCAAAAAATGGCTTCCATCTGGCCACTCTACCAAAAAGACCTGATTGGTGGAGTGCTGCACTGATGTTTGTCCTTCTTTACACTTCTCTCATCCTCTCAAAGGAACTCTGGAGCCACAATACAATTACAAAAGCAACAACACAACGGAAGTGAACCTACAATGGAAGCGAGGAGCAGTCGTGGTGGGGAGACCGCTCACCTCCACTTCACCGCAGAGCAGTTTGAATGTGAGTAGGCCTACAGTACGTACACTAGCCTACAACACTATGCTGGGAGGAGAATACATTTTGCGAAATATGGCGAATTGGCTCATCTGTGAAGGGTTTTACTCATATCATTTACTTGTCTTCATATTGATAATAAAAGGAGCCCCCCCCCCACCATATTAGCCAGTAGCAGCTGCATTAATGATAGAAAACTAGCCAACCTTTGTATTTTACACTATATGTTCATCTACAGTACTACAGCATCGACTTCTTCAGGAAAAAAAAAGTCCCACCGTTATGCGTTCTTGACATCTACAGCTAAAGTTAGGCTACATGTGTCCCTCCATGAGATACTAGGGTGGGGTGGGTTGAATGGATTCATTTCCGTTGTGGACTCATATCCTTTGCGTTCTGACACAGTGTTGTGTTTTTTTGTTATGTTGCCACTTTTGCGGTCGTGTTGTGGCTAATGTATTACGTTGGTTACTCTGTCTTTGGTGGTCGTGTTGTGACACTTGCTAGTGTTACAAATGGCTTAATGCGGTCGTGTTGTCGCTGAGCCTTCTGGGCCACCGTACTTGTTGAATGTTGACTTGGTGAATCTGCAAACTGTACAATTCCCTTCACTTCTGTCTTGCCACATCCTTGATTAGTTTAAAATTTATATATTGTTAATAAAATCTAACCTGTTCCTGTACCTGTTCCTGTACCTGTTCACATATGGACACATTGTTCTTTATAACATGCATAGCGTTTGCATACTTCTATGTAGGGCTATAACTAATTATTTTCATAGTCAATAAATTTGTTGGTTATTTTGTTAAATATCAGCAAATAGCAGTTTGGAAACGGAGTGCATTACCACCATCTGCTGGACTGAGTTGTAATGGCAAGTGTACGCTTTACTGTATGTACACACCGCCGCCGACTTGAGCTTCCAAAGAGTCAGGAAGTCATTCTTTTTCAATGGAAGCCAGCTTCTCTCAGCTGCCAGAAGCGTCAAATCCGTTGGCGTCGCGTTTTGGGCGTCTTGAGCGACTTGAGCGTCAAGCAGAAAGTTGAAAATCAGTCAACTTTATGGTAATGAGCTATGATGCGGTTCAGCGACCAACGACCAGCAACCAATCGAATAGACGGAAGTATTAAGATAGAACATGATCGAACGTAAAATGCTGTCACGTCAGAGCGGCCAAAGCGTCCAAAGCTTCCCTGGACTTTTTTGACAAGCGTCCTTGACAGGGCGACCAGAGCTTCTTTGGAAGCTCAAGTCGGCGGCGGTGTGTACGTACAGTTAGCCTCGTTCTGGCCGCCAGGTGAATAGACCTCTCCAGAATAAGTCTCGCCTCCGTAACTTCCGTATCCATCCAACTTCCGGTTGTCAAATGTCTATGGGAAATAACATGGCGTTTCGAAAGATCGTACCTGTCAAACTCTGTAGGTGACAAAGTAGAAAAAGCTGGTGGGCCGATTGGCCTACACACTTCTGCCATCTAGTTTCCACTGGATTTTTTGATTGTCGGTGCCGTTTAAGTAGTAAACGATTATTAATGCTAACCGGGAGCTAGTTCCGATTTACGCGGGCGGGGGAGGGCGTTAGATCTTGCTCACAACCCAGTCACAACCTAACGTGATGGTCATTTTCACGTGTGATTCATGCGTGGTTTCAGTGGTCTATAAATGTAAATCGTTTGCAAGGTTCAGCCTCTTTTCAACATGACTTAACTTTGGTTTGACTGTGCGAGTTTGTTGGCTGTTATTGAGATATTTGAAAAAGAAAGAAATTGCCGACCAAGACACTACAGACATGACGAGATGAGATTTTTTTAACAGATAATGATAAGCAGACTAGAAATCAGAGGCTGAATCGTATTGAGTCGATAGCTTTATTTTGCATGACCTTGATCAGAACAGTAACGTTTTCAGAATGTATTAACAACCTATCAAACATGATGATTTCACGCAGGGTTAGTGCCACCTCCGTAGACAGGCTCTGGTGTCACAAACTCCATTTCGGTGAAGACAAACTATGAAACATTGCCGTTGCTATGCAACCTTGACTGGGGGAGTCGCGGCGTCTGAAGCGTGCGTTAGCTTAGTGCTTCTTACTGATATATTTCTACTTTAACGGCACCGAAAATCAAAAAACACAGTGGAAACTAGATGGCAGAAGTGTGTAGGCCAATCGGCCCACCATTTTTTTCTACTTCGCCACCTACAGATGTTTTACCGGTATGATATTTCGAAACGGCATGTTATTTCCCATAGACATTTGACGCCCGGAAGTTGGATGGATACGGAAGTTACGGAGGCGGGACTTATTCCGGAGAGGTCTATAAGGCGAATTGATTTGTTCTTACCTTCATATCTTCAAAGTCGGTGATGCCTAATTTGGGCAAATTACGACAATTTATGTGAATGAGCTTTCTGCCAGTGATGCCATTCTCTATGAAACATGCCTAGAAGAACATACACAAATGTAAGAAAGACTAACACTACAAAACAAAACCCCTTAATTTTACCCCTTATAAATACCTTATTTTTGACCAAAGATTCTAGAGTGCTTTTGACCTTAAAATCATTCTATGATTAAGTAGTTTTTGAGTAGAAAGCCCCCCCCCCCCCTTAATCAAGGAATCCCTGAATTAACACTAACTTTAAAATCAAATTAATTCAGATATACTTAGGCCTAAATTGTCCTTAATTACCCCTTATCACAACACATTATGGAAACATCTGCCTTGACACCTTAAATGTAAGATTAAATGTAAGGTAAAGTTAAGGGCATTTTACAAATTGAGAGCCCCTTATTCAAATTCATTGGTTTGGTGTGTTTTCAGGTCAGGCTAGTTTTCAGGGGTAATTTAAGGCAAATCTAGTAGGCCTACGTCACGTTTCATAGTGTACCTACCACTAAAGTATCCAACAACTTGATTTAGAAATGCTTAGGCAATCTAGGCTAGGTTTTGTGAAATACCTCTTCTATGTAGGCCTATCTCAAACGTCTTCAAAACTTAAGCCATCACGCTTTTCAAGAAGTTACACCAGCATAGGATTAGCAGAGTAGCCTCAGCTATTCGGCTGATAAAAAAGTGTAGGCTACCAGCTAAGTAGCCTAGGCTATACGTGAGTTAAACACAGCGACGATTATTTTCTCCCTAAACACATTAGATGTTTTTAGCTGCATCATACCGTGTAATGTGAATATCCTAGGGACTCTATCCATTTTCCGACGTCTTCACGGTTCCATCGAAGGAACGCCATCTTGATGTGTATCCATGGAAACAGTCAACTCTTTTATTTTACTTTCTGGGTGTAGCCAGACTGCGTAACCCAGCGTTTCTCAAACTGTGGGTCGCGACCCACTACTGGTCGCGGAGACATGCCAGGTGGGGCGCGAACTGAGTTTTTTATTTATTTTTTTATCTGTAGCCTGGGCCAAGGTAGCACCCGATGCGCAATGGACGCACTGTGTTATTCACAGCTAAGTGCTCGTGTCAAGGCAGCTTAGTTAGTCCCGACCTACATGAGATTTAACGTTGTTGTGAGAGTGGTGAATTTCATCAAAACCCGGCCCTTAAAAGCGCGTATATTCTCCGCACTGCGAAGAGATGGTAGCTGACCAAAAGGCTGTACTGTTTCACAGCGAGGTAAGGTGGCTTTCCCGAGGTAAAGTGCTGTCGCGCGTGTTTGAGCTTCGAGTCGCCTCTTCTTGGAGGAAGAGCGCATGTTTGAATCTGCAAGCACGTTCACTAATGAAAATTTCTTGACGAAGCAGGCCTATCTTAGCGATATATTTGATATATCTTAGCGATACATTTGAGTTAAATGTCCAGTTACAAGGCAAAGACAAGCACCTCACCTAGCAAATAAGATTAGGCCTACTGCATTCACCAAAAAAACTTGAGTAGGCCTATGACAGGCGCCTCGATCGCGACATTATTATGCCTTTGAGATTTCTGAGCGAAATCGCTGAAACGTCTGATTGGGAGGCACTCTTGTGATCCCATGTATTAAACAGTAGGCCTACATCACATCCCTGCAAAGTTTATTTCAAAAATATTTCCCAACCAGCAGTGCTCAGTATGACTGGATTATGGATCCATTTAATGCAGCATGTTGGTATTTCATTGAATATATTATACAATGCTGTAAAATGGCCTCTGCTTCCTTATATGTTGCTGGAAAACAGAAATATGTGTGTTATGTATTTATTTATTATTATATCTGCAGCACCAGCTGATTTTAACTCTGTTGAAGAGGATATATTTAGAACTTGTCATTATTTCAATAAACTTGACAATTTTAGGCTTGACCTAGCTACCACTTTCTTAGAGCGATGAGGGACAGGTGGGGCTCGAGAATGCCCCTTGATCAAAGTGGGGAATGAAAGAAAAAGTTTGAGAACCACTGGCGTAGCCCATCATTTTCTACAGTCAATGGTGTATTAGGCTATATCTGAGGGCATGGACAACGTTTTTTGTTCGTTTTTTTATTTATTATTATTATTATTATTATTATTATTGAAAATCCGACTCAACACCATATATCAAAGCTGAGCTCTCCAGGGGCGTTGCGAGCGGGGGGAAAGCATCCCCACTTTCGCTGAAAGACGATAGCCTACTATGGGAGTCAAAGACGTTGAAAGCGCGGGTGTGCACACAGGCCCTTTAGACAATATCTTTAGACTACACTTGACACGCAACTGCATGCTTCACAATCACAAACCTCAATATAGGCCTACAAAAATATAGGCCTAACTCATTAGGCTATGTGCGTGCGTGCGAGTGAGTTTCAGAGTGTGTTTCACTGCGCCATAACATTTTTTACACTTTTCTTTGTGTGCGTGTGCATGGCCGAGATGGAGCAGAAAGTAGAGAAAGCCAACGCCAGATGTGATGGAGAGGAAGATGCCAGCCAGCTTCTGCCGCTGATAAAGGTGCGTGGTGTACCCATCGTGGAGCACTTCGCAAAAAACCTTACCTCTGTGTCGACATTCCGTCCGGACCCGTCCGATCTGCTCATCTGCACCTACCCCAAATCAGGTGACTGTGTTAACACTCAAATGTCAAGCATCCCTTCCTTCTACAGTAAAACTTTAATATCTGTAAAAACTGTATTCTAGACGTGTTACTTAGTGATTGTAGAATTAAATATTTCTCTTTTGGATGTGAGAATTTGTGTGTGGGTGATGGTGTTACAGCAGCAATCATTTAACATGTAGGCTATCACTTATAAACAGAGGTAAAATAACCTAAAAATAAAAATAGAATTCAGGATATTCTTTGCAATTCAATGTAAGCATTGTCTCTCAGAGTGATTCTCCTCTCTGCACAAAGGGGAGTAGGCCTAATTGTAAAGTCAGTGCGCAGGAATGACTTTCTATAACAGTCTATATTACAGCAAAGTTGAAGCAGCCTCCAGGTGAAAAGACTCTGTTGTCTGACTAGTAGGCTAGCTCATGCAGCAGATGTGTGGTTTTGTCCATAATGCTAGCAGTTTTTGCAACATCCTCTTTCAACAAGCTACAGGGGCTCCAGTGTATTTGTGTCGAGGCTACCAGTCTCTTTTGCTAGCTTACACGCAATGATCATTATTCCCCCATGAGCACAAGTTGACGAGTTGTCAAATGAACCTTGCACACCCAGGGCATGTCAATGAAAACACTATAGGCCCTCATTTATTAGCGTGGAAACCAGCGTAGATCTGAGTGTAGAAATCATCTTATGACAGGGCTCACTCACGTGTGATCCATGAAACTTTCGTATCTCTCCAATTCCAGTGCAATAAACATGTGTTGATAAATGTGGCAGCTGGAAACAAGCGTAAACTATCACGCCATATAGGCCTATGCTCATTTTAAAGGCCTCACCCCTAGAATATACAACATGGAGGTGCATTATAGGCCCACGTCCAAAAGAGGAACACTTGTGACCTTGAGATGGCCATGAGAGATGTTGCAAGTCCAGCTGAACCTTGTCAATTTTGACAGCTAGAAAAGTGTCATCAAGAAAGCCGGGAAACTATATAGCGATTTAAGTGCTACAGACTTTATTTTAAAAATGTTTATTTAAGAACGCACTACTAGCAGTTAAATGTTGTCCTCTCTAGAGGACATTTGTAAACTTGACTATCTCCCACACCATGTATAGCCTACTACTGAGCTAACTGCTTTTGTTCTCTACAGAGGACATTTAGGACTTTTAATTCATATGGGAGTGGGGTTTTGGGAACTTCCTCTTTTTTCTTCCTGGAAAATGGCGTCCATCACCATAGATATTAGAAAGCTAGATACCGCATTGGGCTCCAGAATGTACGGAAATAGCGCCGCCATCTTGGTGGGGGCAACAATAAATGGAGGCCAATGGAGAAGACTCTGACTGGAAATCAGACAGGTGTCTCTGATTGCCGGCAAGTGTTGCCATAGACAGTAAACATGTTGCCATCAGCAGTATGGCGGCCGCGTTTACGATGCCACCTAATAGAACTCGACGGACAATGTGGTATCTTGCTTTCTAATATGTCCATCACCACAAGGACATTTTAAAAAAGAAAGAGGAAGTTCCCAAAACCCCACCCCCATACATTTGTTATCAATTAAAAGTCCTGAATGTTCTCTGTAGAGAACAAAAGGATTTAGCTCAATAGAATGCATGGTCTGGGAGATAGTCAAGTTTACAAATAGAGAGGACAAAATTTAACTCTGGTAGTCAGGAGGATAGAAATACATTCATTACAAAATCATACGACACTGCCATTTACCCTTTGAAAATAATAAAAAATTATTTATGACTGTTGCCATGTTTTCCGAAGAGAAAGTAATCGTATCCACATAGCCTATATGGCAATCCTACGTGTAAGTCATCAAATGTGTCATTACGGCTAGTAGGTTACAAATGTGCAGGAAAAGTCTTAAAGCGATGGTTCGGAGTAATTTCACCCTAGGGTCCTTTGCACCATGACCCCGAGCCAAACACCCTCCCAGAACGTGTTTTCCCTTGGTCGAACCCTGGTCGAGTAGCGCTGTCAGAAACTAATGACTTTCTGCAGGTCTAATGTAACCTACTTTTATCTCGTAAATTACCCCACTGGTACCCCTGGTAGCCACCGCTCGCGTTCAAATTGATAAATGCCATGCTTTTCGTGGAAATGATCACACGCCTGTCCTACGCCTGAATTATGTTGTACGGTACACACGTTTCATAAATGAGGATAAATGATAGGACTTCACATTTGACACATGTCTATCACAGCTGATCATGTGGTTGTAGATTGTAGGTTGTAGAAGGTGTAGATTTGAGTTAGGCTACTGTGTGCAAGTAACCCTAACTTTTCAAGTCCTTCAGGAACTACTTGGACTCAGGAGATTGTGGACTCAATCAAAAAGAGCTCCAACACTAGTCAGGATGCCATTCCTGGAAAGCCACACTGGTTCAGTTCCATCAGGTGCAGTACACACCCACACATGTAGCTGCACACACACACACACACTCCCACACACACACAGACATACACACACTCACACATACACACACACACACGTACACAGAGAGACTCACAAACACACACAGACATACACGTACACACACACTCACAGGAAAGGAGAACTGCGACATGAGATCACGTTGGGATCACCATTTGTAAGGAGAGGGCACAATGTACTACTCACGGATGAGAATGGTGTTGGCTGTCCAAGGTTTACATGTGTATGAACAATAGGACAGACTGGTGAAGCAATGGTTATATTATGAGAAACCATGCACAATTAATCTGACTCCATAAAATTAAGAACTCGACTTTGAATAATTACCAAGTAGTTATCAGCTATAACAGAGTATCAGCATGGCATACGAGATGAGAGATGTAATTGGTGGGTGAATTAACAATGTATTAACCAGTAAAACCATAAAGGTAAATGTGACCAATATCACTTAACATGAAGTAAAACTCAGGTAGGTAAACATACTGTAACAAAGGAACAAAAGAAACAAAGTAAGCTTAACCAAACAACAAATTTAAATGTAAACTTAACAAGTTAACAAGTTGGAATGTCAAATACACCAGATAAAACAATCCATCAAACATAAAGTAAAATACAGACCAAACCCAAAAGTAAGGAGAGATAAAAGGAAAGAGAGAAAGATAAGGAAAGAGAGAGAAGGAAAAGAGAGGGAGGGAGGTCAGCGTGACCTCCCCCCAGCCGCAGTAAGAATCAAGAGAAGAGCCAAGAGAAGCCAAGAGCAATCCTGCTTTATCCCAAAGATCATCTGAATGTGCATGATGACCCTATATCCGGCCTGTAGATCATTGGATAGGCTAGTTGGTGAATAGGTGTAGGTGTGAGGCTTGTGAATCTCACACAGTGTAGTTCTTAGTCTACAACTACGCATAGATGGGCCATTCTACCGAATTCGTGCAAATTCAGAGGTTGAAACATTTTGAAAAAAGTGTCTTTTTTCCCCAAAACTTTTCATTCACATGCATTGTATAACATCTAAGGTACACATTTCTAATAATTGGACATTTTAATTTCATATTGTCTTTTTGTACAGTTTTGGAATGTTTTCCTTCTCCCAAAATGTGTCACTACCGAAACACAATAAAAATTAACAAAATAAGAAGTTTTATGATAACCTATCAGGAATTTCTTTACATATACCTTCTAAATATATTTTTTTGAATTTTCTTAAAGCATTTCCATGATTCAACTGATAATAATAATATTTTTTAACACAAAATAAAGGTCATTTATGAGATTAATTGCATTTTAAAAACAATATTTCTTTGTAAAACGCATAAAGTTGATCATACCATTTTCAAATTTAAGGATGTATTACTATAAATATATATTTAACCAAACACCACCCTGTTATCTTGTCAGATGATTAGATATAATCTTTTTTTAACAAAACATCCCATGTTTCGGTTGTGACAGCACATGTTCGGTAGTGACGGTAGTGCTTCGGTAGTGACTACTACATCAGACTGCCAGTATTTTGTGTTGATAAAAATGACAAATAAGTCACAAATGTTGCACATAATGCAGCTAGCACATTTAACAGACATATATATATATTTTTTTTTAAGAAATCTGTTTAATATTTCACTGCTGATGGATAGTTTGGGTGTTATGGGATGCAAGATAGAATGCTTGGGATGCTTGGTTTTATAATCCTTCAAGAAAGATTTATTAAGTGTTCAAAAATGGTCACATTTAAAAGTATTAGTATCTAACATGTTGACAATTTCTCAAAGAACACATAACCTCCAGATCTCATTTAAGTGTTCAATTTGTTACCTTCAGGGCCCTATATTGATAACCTAAGACGCATGATCTGAAGCATATGGTTCAGATGTATGTAGGGAGTGTCTAGTTCACTTTTCCTAGTTTGACAGCGGGTGCATTGTTCAAAAGGATTGTTATAATGTCCCTCGCTCCTTAATTGAAAGGCTACTTCAAAGTAAAAACTACCTAGGGTTTATCGGTTTATCTGTAGGATGCCCATGGACACTACCGTCGAAGTGTAAGGCTATTTTGTTTTGGTTGTTTTTACGCTGGAGTATCCCTTTAAGCATGAATGTTTGTTAGGTATAACGCATAACCCATAACTGCCAACACTCCCGTTTTCCCTAGTTTCTCCCATATTTCAAGGTCATCTCCCGGCGCACACCCGTTTTGTTATTTCTCCCGGGGAAACTCCCAGAATATTGCATGACCATCAAACTTAATTTTAAAATCACGGATGTATTCATTTTTTCTGTTAGTCTGACATTTCCCAGGTTGCCAAATTGGGTATGATATGCACCCTACACATAGCCAACACAATGACTTACTTTCAATTTCAATCCTGTTGTCATAAAACCTGGCAACCCAAAACCCGATTTTTTAAAAGCTAAATGTCGGCAGGTATATACGGAGCCCTAGAGGAGTCATTGCAAGGTATTTTTTGGTATATATCCAGAAAGCGTGGGCTCATTTTACTAAATTGTGCACTTATTTTACTAAATTGTGCTCTCAATTTAGTAAATCGTGCTCACGATTTAGTAAAACGTGCACACGATTTAGTAAAACGTGCACACTATATAGTGGCTCATTTTACTAAATTGTGCTCTCATTTTAATTGTTGTAAATTGAGCGCACAATTTCATAAAACGTGCGCACAATTTACTAAATCGTGCGTGTGCATGTTTTACTAAATCTAAAGCACAATTTAGTAAAACGAGCGCACTATTTAGTAAAACATGCGCACAATTTACTAAATCGTGTGCATGTTTTACTAAATTGTGCGGAAAATTTACTAAATTGAGAGCACAATTTAGTAAAACGTGTGCACGATTTAGTAAAATGAGCGCACATTCTCTCGATACACAAACATATCTTGCAATGACACCTCCTGGGCTCCGTAGGTATGCCATAACCAATCAGAAGAAAAACAATAAGAGTGCCATCTCCCATTCCCTAAAAGCAAGTAGGCCTACTGCATGTACCATGGCACAGTACCACCATCTGGATGAGCAAACACATTTCTTTTTTTACTATTTAAATCAACAATTACCTCTACTAGGTACTCACACAAATGTGAAAGTGTGCAAAACAAAATGTGAAAGTATGTATGGAACTATTGTTGGAATGCTTGAAACCAGGCGACACCGCTTTGCCTCGTCCATAGCCAGCCTAAACTCTGACCCACTCGGTCAGACAGCCAAAGTAGTTAGGCAAATCTGCAGTTCAGTTTTTGTTTTTTAAATGTAAGACAAGGTTCTTTCCCAAATTTCAACAATGAAAACAAAACAAGGGTGGAGGGGTGGTCCACTGTGTAGGAATCCTGGACCATGACCCGGATCAGAAGTGAGGTTTAGGGGGCTTTAGGAGTGTAACGGTAGGTGTGCAGTATGTTGGTAAACCTCCCTGCAGACGCCTATAGAGTAGTGTTGCAGCCTGGGCTTTTGCTTTGCTAATGCTAGCATGCTCCTGATCCGATGTGCTGCTGTTTGCGGGTTTCCAGACGAGTGACAGGTTGAGCTACGTGGTTCAACACAACACAGATTACACAGGCAAACCAGCGTCCCCAGGTGTATGGAGTATATATGTGTCTGTGTACTGTCTATGCTCATGCACTTCGCTTCCTAACACCCCGATAACATTCCAATGAATGTTAAAAAATGCTAAGGACATTCATCTAAGCACACCAGCACAGACTTTGAATTGCGTTGCCAGGGACTTGTTGCTTAGGTTGGTGGTTCTTAAACGTTTTGACTGGCGACCCCCAAAAAACATTGGCCAAGTCTCGAGACCCCCTTCTCTCCAGCCAATGAAATTTGGTTTCCTTTTTGGAAAATGTTGCAAGACTGGCATTGGAGGCAGAGGCAGAAATGGTACGCTATGTCAACATCAAAACCAAGCCTTTGACAATCTGATTTATTGTTTAGATAACTAGCATTCATCCAATGTATAACTGGCAGTCCTGTGGCAAGAAAAGGCTGCATAATGTTCTGTCACTGGTAAGCTTACGCACAGCATCTTTGAAGTTATCGTTGCAAGAGGCGCAGATAGAGATTTGAGTTTGTGTAAACAAAGCATCCACCTTCGGAGGAACATTATGGAAACACTGTGAATTGTAACCATATATCTAGGGCTACTGAATATCCCAGTTTTTAAACATGTTGGTCTGAACACCTTCTGCAAATCATTTCGCAACCCCTCCCATATTTTTGTCAATCCCCCTGGGGGTCCCAAACCCCAGTTCAAGAAACACTGGCTTAGGTCTTACCAGGCTGTTAGACTCCTCTGACAGTGCACCCTCAAAATAACTGAAATAATGCCCATTTAACTTTAGATCACTTTCCTTGGTCAGTGGTGTTATCATTTTTTGTGGCGTCAAAATAGCAATTTGTGATCATATCAATGTCTGACCACCCCTGTTTTTTCATCGATACACCCGTGGGTGTGCAAGGATCACACAGTATGGGTGTCTGGCGGAATAATGATAAAATGCGCTGACCTAAAACTAGGAAAACAATTGCACTGAGTGTAAGATAGGGCCCTCAGTCTTCCTAACTAATGCTTCTGCAAAAATATGCAGTTGAACAATGATTTCTTTCACTTTCCTTTCTTAAATATTGAGTCATCCCTCAATATTTGTCTATATTTTATTTATATAAATGTGCAATTGGAAATATCACTGATTTACCAAAATATAGGACCTAACGGTCCATTTAGTCACTACCGAAACAATCTCGTCACAACCGAAACTTCAATACATGTTTCGGTTGTGACTGTTTCGGTAGTGACGAAAACATATATTTTTGAGCCTATCTCAAAGATGCTAGTCAGCACATGGTTAGATAGCACAGTTCTGAACATTTATACACATAAAACTACATTTTCAAAAAAAAAACAACCAAAACAACTTGATTAATTGAAAAAAATATGTGTTCGGTAGTGACGTTTTTAAATGTTCCAGCCTGATTTTGAGACTTTTGAATGCATTTACTCAAAAATTATTGGACTGATCTACTCACCATGTGGCCATGGGAGAGAGAGGGATTCACACACACTTCCTGGTCCAAATGGAGGGGTGTGGCTAAAATCATTACCATCCTATGGGCTAAATCTTACAGTGTTTCGGTTGTGACATAAAAATGCGGGACAACATTTTTTACATAATAATTTATGATTTTTGAAAAAATTATGCAATAAATATATTTTTTCGATTGCTTTTATCATAGGTATTTAAAAGATCTTTAGAAAAACATCAGTGGAAAAAATTACAAAAATGATTTCATATTTTTTTTCATAAGGTGAAATTTAGGCCTTAGGGTTTGGGACAGCCACCTCTCAATTGAAAGTACCCTAAACATGATGATTTTATATATATTAAGCTTGATGCTACCTCAAATATTGTTTTAGTTCTTAATAGATAATAAAAAGATCTTCATAAATATGTAACATTTTTCTGTATAAATGCTTTTTAAATTACTTTTTAGGGTCTGGGACAGCAATTTGCACGAATTCGGTAGAATCGCCCAGATACATTAGACCAGTGTTTCCCAAACTTTTTTTCTGGCGACCCACTTTTTAAAAATGACAGACCATCGCGACCCATTTCACTTCAAATCTACCCTGCAACCACCAATATTGTTTTAGGCCACAGGTTCTCCAACTTTTCTATGCCTCTCCCAACCATACATTGCTATAGGATCCCTGCTTTGAACACGGTTGTGTTGGATTTTGAGCACCATCAGCGTGAAAAGTTGGAAATTACTACTGAAAAGATACGCTTTAATGCGCATCCGAGAGTAGGGGAAATTCTCGCATGTTGCGCAGTCGTCATTCGTCAGCATAGTAAGCTGTTCATGTATTTCTAAAAAAAAAATGTTGTAGGCTACGTTTGCGTTGCAGACAAATGAGTCCATAACACTGTGGACGTCAATTCCAATGTAAACAGCAAATAACTCAAGTCGTTATATTGTATTGTTGTATTATATTATATTGTATAGTCGTTATATCAGAACAAGAGGCGTTTGCGCAATAGCCGGAAGAATGCGTCTTTACTTTGGAGTTAGCGAGGTAAAAAACGAGAGGAATAGTGTTTAAAATGCCCATTTTAATTGTAGACTAATATAATGCACTGTTGTGCATTTTAAATCAGAAATAAGAATGTGAGGAGGTTGCTATTAACTTTAAAGATTGCATCTGCAATCGAAACTGCATGCAAATTGAATGGCCTTATGTCCGGTCTATGGATGTCTGCTTTAGTTGACAGCACGGTCACTAGATTTTAATCGGTAAAGTTGAGGAGCTGGTATCTATTAATGTTCGTGCAAATAGGCGGATTCATGTCCCTTGCAGTTTGCAACTGCGAGGTACATGGCAGGCGCCCCACAGAACGGTTTCATTTTGAGAGGTAGATATCCATGCTGGCACCCCCTCTGCGATGCGTTCGTCCCCCAGTTTCATGCGCCAGTTTCATGAGCTTTTATGACAAAACCGTGACTGTGGTAGTTAACAATCTACATCCTAATAGAAAACTTAGCTTTCCTGGTATCAAATGACAAATGGTATCAGTTAGGCCTATAACACAACGCAGGCGACCCAAATAAAATCTCCTGCGCGACCCACCCGTGGGTCGCGACCCAGACTTTGGGAAACACTGCATTAGATTATGATGAAGCCATTATCAGGTTGTTGCCCACATTACAAGTATTAATTCAAGACCAAACATGAATGTTATATTCACAACATACATTTACAGAGATTTCTGAAGTGACCGTCAAACCAGTTACTCTGTTGGTTTGAGTTTTCACTGTGTGATAATTAGTTTGGCCTGGCACCCTGTGTAGTGAAGGAAAGTCCTCTGTTTGAGATGGGGGGGGGGGGGGGGGTAGCCATTTGCCTGTTTTGGCCCAAAATTTTGGCCTTACACACACACACACACACACACAGACTCTCTCTCTCACACACACACTCACACCCACACACACACAGACACACACACACAATAATAGCTTACACTCTCTTGCATACATTAACTGTATTATTTTGTTTGAAATTATTATTATTTAAAAAAAAAAAAACACCTCAGTGATTCTGTGTCTAGCAGTATAGTCTTGTTAATTTCCCTCCTTAACCCGTCTCCATCTTCTGCAGGTCTCGACCTTCTGAGGGAGATGGACCCTCCTCGTGTCATCCAAACCCACCTGCCCATCCAGCTAGTGCCCGAGGGATTCTGGGAGAACAGGTGTAAGGTACAGAGCGGGTTCAAATGGTGGAGTGGGCCTCTAGAACAGGTGTAAGGTACAGAGTGGGTTCAACTGGTGGAGTGGGCCTCTAGAACAGGTGTACAGTAAGGTACAGAGCGGGTTCAAATGGTGGAGTGGGCCTCTAGAACAGGTGGAAGGTACAGAGTGGGTTCAACTGGTGGGGTGGGCCTTTAGGACAGGTGTAAGGTACAGAGTGGGTTCAACTGGTGGAGTGGGCCTATAGAACAAGTGTAAGGTACAGAGCGGGTTTGACTTGGGCCACTAGAACAGGTGTAAGGTACAGAGCGGGTTTGACTTGGGCCTCTAGAACAGGTGTAAGGTACAGAGCGGGTTTGACTTGGGCCTCTAGAACAGGTGTAAGGTACAGAGTGGGTTCAACTAGTGGGGTGGGCCTCTAGAACAAGTGTAAAGCACAGAGCGTGTTCAACTGGTGGGGGGGCCTTTAGAACAGGTGTAAGGTATAGAGTGGGTTCAACTGGTGGGGTGGGCCTTTAGAACAGGTGTAAGGTACAGAGTGGGTTCAACTGGTGGAGTAGCCTGGGTTTTCCCATGCTGCCTTACGCGTGCAATTTTATTCACGCTGCTAGGCAGCCTGGATTCCATGGACTTCATTTTCACCTCAACGAAGGAACCAATCACAGAACGGAGGGGGGACAGCAAGACGATGATGATGACACACAGAAGAGGTTATGAGCTACGTACAGACACATTTGATAAACATTCGTAGCGCCCAATAAACGGCTCTGGGCATTCGTAAACCACGTTTCAAATACGAGAAAATGTACATGTAGTTCCCAGACCCCATCTCAATGAGATGAGGTTTGGCGTTAGCCAGGCTACTGGTGGAGTGGGCCTCTATAACAGGTGTAAGGTACAGAGTGGGTTCGACTTGGGTCTCTAGAACAGGTGTAAGGCACAAAGTGGGTTCAACTGGTGAAGTAGGCCTATAGAACAGGTGTACGGTACAGAGTGGGATTAACTGGTGAAGACAGCCTCTTTGTCACTAACATAATAAAGCGCACAATTAACACAAGAGTAGCTAAACAAAATTGTTTAAATAACATGCAGGATTTACTGTAAAGGTCCCTCATACAACCAGAAAGGCATTAAAGGTACAGTCGATAATTCTGATCCAATAGAAATGTTAGATTTAGCTAATTATTATTTCTTATCATTTGCTATTCTTTGTTTGTTTGTAAAAAAAAAACTTGCACTGTAAATGGGAAAGTGGCAGTGAAGTACATTATTCCAGCCAATCAACATGTTGGTGTAGAAGCACAGAAGGGAAGGGTTTGATTTTGATTGGTTTGGGAGCACATTCAAGGATATCAAACTGAATATCTGTAATCCATTGGTTATATAATTTATTGATTTAATGTCATGCTTCTAAGATATATTTGCTGATGTGAGTTTTGTTGATGTGTTTTTTGCGGGGCTTTCTCTTCTCTCAGGTGATGGCTATATGGCACGCAATGCAAAGGACAACCTCGTCAGCTACTACCACTTCAGCCGCATGAGCCTGCATCTGCCTGCGCCAGGGCCGTGGGAAGTTCATGAAGGGAGACCGTGAGTGAGAGTCTCTAAACACGACACTCCTCAAAGCGCCCTATTGGACCTGAGGCCTTCTGTAGCTCCGCCCTCTCCCTCATACCCCAAGCAATAAATGGCACAGTGAGCACTTTACATGTAGCCTGGTCCTACCATACTCTTGTACATTTCATAATGTACAGAGAGTCTGGCCACTTTCCATTGCCAAGCGTTAACTTCCTTGAAGGCGAGTACTCTGTTGAAGTGTAAAACTATTGGATTTGCCCAGAGCCACTCTGGATTTGCCATAACCAATCGCTAACGTTTGGTCGTGACGTATGTCATGCTCATACTAGCACACGACCTCAACGTCATCGTTCTCAGCCACCTCCTGTGTTCACTGATTGAAAGGCTAGCCTAGGCTCCGACATCTGTACACAAAATCAATTGCTACCAACAAGGGTTGGCGATCACTCAAAGGCAAAACAAAGTGTTCCAACCAATAACCGACGAGATGCACGTTTAGGAGAGTTTCAATTGCATGGGAGGGAGGGGGAGGGAGTAGCGAGCTAGCTCTCTGCAGATACATGCACATTCGTTCTCTCCCCCATGTGTATATTCACTCCAAGTTGGCATACCATAACTTTCCAACTCTGACTGTAGGCTATTTATATTTTTTTTTATATAAAATAACCAAATGCATTTGTTCAACTTTATGAAGCAGAATTACACACTAAGCTACTTGGAACACACACATATTGTTTGCGCACGCAGCAATTACAGAACTTCTACTTGTTACTGGTTACCAGCAAACAATGTTAAGCTAATTCACTAACTCAAGACTTCTAGGCCATCATGGATATAGAAGGGATGGAGGCAGCAAAGCTAGAGGAGTTATTTCAGATGGGCAAGAACCAGGTAAATTGGTATGCTTGTCAAAACAATAGCATTAGAGGAGCTGGATTATAATGCCAAATGAAGCACAATTATGCTTTACTGATGGTAAAGCACACAC
Source organism: Alosa pseudoharengus (assembly GCF_046254945.1). Classification (NCBI taxonomy): domain Eukaryota; kingdom Metazoa; phylum Chordata; class Actinopteri; order Clupeiformes; family Clupeidae; genus Alosa; species Alosa pseudoharengus. Next base: position 30,466,131 of record NW_027468859.1, on the reverse strand, counting down.
ACGCTGTTTAAAGTCCTACACAATGGTGAACTAAAAGTAAACCAAAGGTAAATTTAGTCTTTTTAGGGCTGTATAAAGTTGACCAAATTCATATAGGCTGTTAGGCGTGTATAAAGTACTTTGTAGGCTACATTATTACCAATTCTTGCAATTGGGAAATGGATGAATATTAATACTGCATCAGAATTGACATCAACCATAGCAACAGAGCCTTTCACTTATTTTGCGAGCTGTCATTTTTCCTTACTATAAGTTAGTATCAGGAGATTTTTGAATAGCTTGTAAAAGAAAACTTTCAGTTAAAAACTTTAAGTGTGACTTGGAGTACTCAGTAATATGAAAAGCTTTGTGAGTATGGGCCCATGGAGGAAATAGGCCACACATAGGCCTACCCACAAGGGCAAAATTAGAAGAAAGCAGAGCAAACATCGGGACTTATTTTCCTATACAAACGCATAGATTGTTGACTCTATGGCTACCTTTTCTCTCCTGGTAACCTTTTCTCCCCGTGCTTCTAGTGAGTTATGGTTCCTGGTATGACCATGTGAAAGGCTACTGGAAGGAGATAACGAAGATATGAAAAAAGTATGAGACACCAAAGCTCAATTCATGAGGATTGTGTGTACTGTTGGTATTAGAGTATACAAGAAACACACACTCGCAAACCAACCAATATTCTCACTTTGCCCAGAATCCTCAGCAGGAAATCACACACATCATGCAGTACCTGGACCTATCGCTCTCTGATGACATCATAGATCGCATAGTGCAGCTGACATCCTTCAAGGTCATGAAGGACAACCCCATGACCAACTACTCAGCCGTACCTGGCTGGTACAATCAGTCCATCTCTCCCTTCATGAGAAAAGGTCACTGTCCACCTGGAACCACTGTCCAATCAGGACTTATATTAAACACCTTTGAGATCAAACTGTTGAATCTTGTACTGCAGAACACTAGAGCAGAGAGAGAGAGAGATTTTCATTTGCCATTTGTACACGCACGGACAGTACTGTACATAGGAATTTTTGTGCAAAGCTCAAAAGATCAACATTTAGAGAAGAGATAAAAGTGAATAATACATAGAGAATAAATATAATCATATGAGAGAAATGTCCATTTAACATTTGAGAGTATTGCATATGTTGGTTCAGGTGACATTGCCTGCTGTTGTCTTTGGCTCTTTGTCTCACTGTGGCTGGATAAAAACGATTAAAAAGGCATGCTCGACATAGCCTTTAGGAATCCTTCATAGAAATGTATGGAGTTAGTTTGTAACGCCAATATGACAGTTGTCTACACATATGATATAATCTACACACAGTGATATAATCTCTGACTCAAATGGACTTTAACATGCTGAACAAATTAGTATTCTATTTCCAAAGTAACAACTCTGTTTTGTTGCAGGGGAAGTTGGAGACTGGACCAACCATTTTACTCCAGAGCAGGTCAAGATGATTGATGAGGACTATGCGAGGCAAATGGAGGGGGTGGACATCCCCTTCAGGTCAAACCTCTAAGGCAGCGTTTCCCTAAACTGTCGCCACACACTATCTGCTATAGGAGAAAATGTTATGACACCACCATGATATTAAACATATAACATAAGTTACAAAATAACATGTTTACCTATTGTTAGTCTGTCGCGCACTGTTTTAATTCTCAAAATGTTTGATGAAGACTACACCAAGCAGATGGAGGCGGTGGACATCTCCTACAGTGTGACATCTAAGGGGCCATCTCCGTCACGCTCCTCCCTTCTCTCTCTCTTTTCGACTCTCCTTTAGTGCCCTTTTCCTTTCAGATGACCAGACCATGGGCACCAGCATGCCTGCCAAGCTAAGAGCCAAAGTGTGCGTTTTTTTAGATACTGCACAGACAGAAATGGATGTAGCCCCTTTTTTCATTTACCCTAACATTTACATTCATTCATTTGGCAGACACTTTTATCCAAAGTGATTTACAGCAAGAAAATAACATTCATCCTAAAGTTTAAATGTCTGGAAAAGTAAAGTATATATTGAAGTCTTTAAGTATGAAGTTTAATAACCTAATTGTAATTACTGTTGGTGATCTATGATCATTATTTGACCCCTGGTGGACTGAACACCAACATGGCAGAGTCTGCTGAGTGCCTGTGTTTTCAGTTTGAGGATCCATCTTTACTGAGATCTAAAACCTTCTATTAATAGTCTTGTTTACACTTTTGTTTACACATTTTGCTTTGGTTTCAACATTAAATTAAATTCCTCATAATTAAGTATAAGTATACAGTATATACTCTTTTGATCCTGTGAGGGAAATTTGGTCTCTGCATTTATCCCAATCCGTGAATTAGTGAAACACACTCAGCACACAGCGAGGTGAAGTACACACTAATCCCGACGCAGTGAGCTGCCTGCTACATCGGCGATCGGGGAGCAGTGAGGGGTTAGGTGCCTTGCTCAAAGGCACTTCAGCCGTTCCTACTGGTTGGGGTTCAAACCGGCATGCCTCCGGTTACAAGTCCGAAGCGCTAACCAGTAGGCCACGGCTGCCCCCTAATTATTCAGAGCTGGGAAAGTCAGCCTTTTGCTATAATGCTCCTACTACCCAAAATAATCTTCAACGCACTGTGAAAATAAACTCTCTTTCGTAAAAGGACCAATTTCTGGCCCTTTTATTAGAAAATTTGAAAAACAAAGATGTTTGTTAATACTTTATAATATAATTTGATTACATTTACATTTTTTTAAAAGCGAGAAGTGTGTCGATTTGTACATCATCTGGTTTGGCTCAAACACCTGTTGCATTTATTGCCTAAAATTCCTGATTTTGTTTACCATACTTGGAGTGTGGCACTGGGCTGATGTGTGCCCTATTTCTGCCCACTCACTCATATAATTTGGGGTGGGTGCTTGCCTTTCTTTACCTGCTGTCTTGGTTTGTATAGAAATGAATATTAAGTGACACATGCATGTAAAAGGGCAAAAATAGGCCACAGACGGTAATAGGTCATTTTCAGGTCATAAATCACTTTCTGATTTTTTCATAGAGATTCAAATCTGTGATTACAAACCCATGTGAATTTGAACCTGTTTTTCTTTTAATTAAATTAAATTATATGTCTTTTATTTCTTATTTTGTTTTGGTTTATTTACATCACTACAACTATTGTGTGCAATTTCTTTTCTTGTTGTGTTTTTATATTGTAGTCTTTGCTTCACTGAAAATGAGAACTTCCCTCAATTAACTTCCAAGAATAAATTATAGTTGAATGAAATTTATCAATGAAAAATGACCTGGGATTTGGACTTGGTCCGACCCGGGTCATTTACTAACCCCACCTTATCTCTGGCTCGCTTCCTGTCACACTCTCCACTGCCCTATCAGTCTTGGCTTCACACATACACTGATGGAAATGCCCTGAGTAACCATGGCACCAAAGGCTCAAACTGACAGCTCAGCACACCTTCTTCAGACAGCTGCTGCCTCAGAAAACCTAGTCCACACACCCAGGCTCCACTGAGATCAGAGAAAACCTAGTCCAGAGACTGCCCAGGCTCCACTGAGATCAGAGAAAACCTAGTCCACATACTGCCCAAGCTCCACTGCTCCACTTGATAGCAGTGACCAACTGATCTCAAAAGAACCTGAGCAACTGAATGTCTTCACCCAATGTAACAATGATCCCAATGTATTTCGAATGAAAGCATTGAGACACAAAATTCACAATGGTATTAAACTACTTCAACATGTTTCTATAAAGTCTGCATTAAAGGTGCTCTAAGCGATGCTGGGTAACGTCACTTCTGTTGACATTCAAACAAAACAGAGAGCTAGCTCGCTACCCCACCCCTCCCGTGCAATTGAAACTCTCCCAAACACGCATCTCGTCTGTGATTTGCTGGAACAGTTATATTTTTATGGGGTAGGTTTGCCCAGGTTGTTTTTGTTGCCATTTTTGGAGCATGGGCTGTCCACAGAGATCACGTTTTTTTACAGTGTATTCAGGACAAAGGCAGCTAGCAGATGTTGAGGTGATGTTTGCTGTAAGTGACAAAAAATGTTTTAGCCTAAAAACGTGTGGCATCGCTTAGAGCACCTTTAATGTACACACCCTCATCATTTACACTAACACAGAAGCTTCACCCAGGACATAATTTTGTGAATTTTTAATAGACGTTTCCCATATTAAACATTGTGAGTGGTCCGATGAACAGTCCCGCCCACCTCTGATTCCAGAACTAAGAATTCCATTCATTTCCTCCATTAAGAACTGGATTATAAACCATAAAATCGTAACTGTCCACGGTATACTCAAAACCAGCTATGGCATGATTAATAGATGGCAAAAGTTAATGGGGAATAAACTTTGTTTTGAGAAATGTGTTTTATTCGGGATTTCACGCAAAAGTATTACACTACCCCAAATCCTAATGTGTAAAAGCAGAGAGAGATCACCATTGCCATGGAAATGTTAAAGGTTTTATTAGGCAGTGGTCAACTGATAATTAGTGGGCAGAGCCACCACTGCTCCGCCATGTTAAGGCCTCAAGGATCCGTGATTTCACTGCTGATCCTGGAGGTGAAAAAGGGGATCCAAGTGTGAACAAAAGGAGGGAGATATATGGAGCTCCACCGTGCTACAGATGCATATTCCGCTGTCCCACCAGGCTCCTGCAGCAGCAGCAGCAGCTGTAAAGCTCTGGGGGCTCTTGCACAGGGCACTGGCAAGAGCACTAATTGCAGCTGTAGTATGACTCATCCTTTTTATTTGTAACTAAACTGCTATTCTCCCTCAGTATCATCATCAGGCCACTGTAAACGCCTCCTGGCCCTTCATCATCAAACTACTCAGAGGCCAAAGACAGAATGATCAGAAATAATTATCTATCTATCTATCTATCTATGTAATTATCACTAAGGGTCTGATGAAAATGGGTAATTTTTAGGTAATCTGTTGTCTACACTTTGCCATCTCACCTCCCTGCAGCTGAAAGCCCATGAGGCTGTTGTATTGATGCATCTCATTGCAGTATGCAGTGATTCCTGCGGGTGTTCTCTCTCTATGAGATCATCTGCATGGGCTATTTGCTCTGAAAATGACTAAAAATTATAAGAAGAAATTCATACTGGAAACAAGCTTTCTCTAGGCCTATCTTTTTGGACACCACTTTTTGGACATCATCACAGTAATGTGTATGACCACCAGCAATTATTTTTCAGTGTTGTAAAATAAGCAACAGCCTCAGTTTCTTCTCATAAAGTTTCTTCCTCATTGTCCCCAGTGGCGGTTTTAGGTACGGGCGAACCGGGCGGTCGCCCGGGGCGGCATCTTGTAGGGGGCGGCACGAGCGCTTAAAAAAAAAAAAAAAAAAAAAAGAATAATAATAATAAACGTCGCAAAACGATTTTCTATTATCCATCATTTGTGTGAGGAATTAGGGAATTGGCGCCCCTGTTGCTCAGAAGGTAGGCCTACTGCACTGCACTGTGCAGAGGAAGGGGCGAAGGGAGGGGTTTGCGGGGGACAGTTCACCTCTGGGTCTCCTTAATGAAACGGGAAAGGGGGGATGAATGGGGATCCACTGTATAGTAGCCTACAACAGTCTATTAGTGGGCTAAAATCAGTCACACCTTGACTTTCTTCCAAACAACGCACATCTCATAATGTTATGAATGCAGACCTATGATTCCTGCACATTTAATTAACTGTGTGAAATGGCTAATAAAAATAGGTGACAAAACGATTAAGAGGTCACCCAGGTGAATTGGTTTGGTCTTGGGGGGGGCGCTCGGGGGGATCTCGCCCAGGGAGTAATTGAGTCTAGAACCGCCACTGATTGTCCCTGCTGCTTTCTGCTTTGTGCATGCTGGTGGGTTTGGCATGGTGTGAACCTCGCACCTTAAATGCCATGGATCAGTGGGCCAGATCAGTGCCACCCCCCCTTCCCCCGAATTAGGCTATAATTGTTTTCTGTCTCCCCTTAAATTATAGCCTAAATTAAGGTTAAACAATTCTGCCCTACAAAGCCAAAGAGCAGTATCTGCAAAAATGCCAAACTGAGAAAAACAGCTTTTTGTGTTTTTCTTACACCAAGTATAAGCATCAAATTATATTCAACAACAAGGAGCGTAATTAGATAGATCAGAGGTGAATATTAAACATTTTGTTTTTTGACATTTAGGCAAATTTTGGTAGTTTTATAGGCTATACTGCGCTTTGCCTTTGCATTACTGCTTATACTTACATGGCCATACAATAACATTTTGCAGTAAGTGTAGCAAGTGATCATAATCACTCAGTTTTTATATTAATTGAGGAGGTACTTTCTACATTTTTAGTGAAGATATGCTGCTTGATGCCTTAACAATGGCACAACTCTGTCATTTATAAACATTTATGTAAAAATGGAACAAAATCAATCGGTATTCTTGTAGACTTTCATGTCAAGCAACAAGAAAATGTCAAGAAAATGACACATGTTTTTCTGACACCTGAGTCTGGTTTTTCTGACGCTGAGGCAGTTTTGTCTGAAGATGACAGAGGTTTTTCTGACGCTGATGCAGTTTTGTCTGAAGATGACAGAGGTTTTTCTGACGCTGAGGCAGTTTTGTCTGAAGATGACCGATGTTTTTCTGAGCTAGTCTGACACCTGAGTCTGAGGATGTCCTAAAATGAACACCGTACCTAAGGGCAGATACTGCACTCTGCCTTGGTTTCACTTTACTTTTCTATTCAAACTGCAAACTAAAAATGTAAATTTAGCTAAGAAATGTATTAGGTAGCCATATTAAATTTTAACAGATTGAAGAGCAGATCATGTAGGCCTACTTCTTATTTGTGCAATTTTTTTTTTTTTTTTTAAGTGCAGATACTGCTCTTAGCCTTTGTAGGGCAGAATTAATGAAACACTGTGTATATTACCAATGCATACATTATGTGACATGATAAATTAAGATAATTTTATTCCAACAGTTTTATAACAGTTAACTTGTGAATTTGAATTTGAAGCCTCTTTAATGTAGCCTGGGTGTTCCCATTCTGCCTTGCGCGCGATTTGATTCACGCTGCTAAGGCAGCCTGGAGACCATGGAGCAAATTTTCGCCTGAGATAGGAGACCAATCACAGAACAAGGGGGAAAGCAAGACCATGATGAGCTATGCACAGACGCATTTGATAGACATCCGTGGCACCCAATAAACGGATCTGGGCATTTTTTTCAAATACGAGAAAATTTACGTTTGGTTCCCAGACCACATCTCATTGAGAAGTGGTGGCGCTAGCCAGGCTATCTTTAATGGCTTTGAAAACAAGGGGCGTGGCCTTGGTGTGAAGACCACAACGGATTGGAGCGTGGTGCTTTCGAGAAGCCTATCGTAAGCTCAATTTGTAGGGAGGTGTACAATATACCCTATTCATTGGTTGGTATTTAGTCCCGCCTTCCCAGTTCCTGCAAAAGTCCACTGATTGATAAACCATAGCACCTACGCAAGTGTTCTATGAACAGTCACGGTCTTTTGTTGTAGATCAGATATATGTATTTCATTCCATAAGACCTGGCGCTAGCAAGGGTAACTTCGTGTGCAGCAGGTTCTTTGTGGGTTGTTGTACGGGCAAGGCCAGGACGATACACACCGTGCAGATATCAAGCCTAAAAAGCATGGCTGGGGCAATCGCAAGAACACTATGGAGGAAAAAGGTAACGTCAATGCAGTTCTCGTGAAGTGCAGATATACAAATCATCAAGTTACATGTGCAGCTTGCAGACTGCTTCAGCTAGCCATGAGTAATACGCCTTAGCTAATGTTAGGGAACTTATCCCACTCCTACAACTCTTGCATAACATGCCACTTTTCTGGACAAGTTTCAAAGAGTGGCAAAAGACAGGCTGGGATGTTCTGTTATGGAGAAATCGACGTTTTGTCGCAAAGTAGCATCCTTCCTGACGTTACTCTTCCTCTCTCAAGTACTTCGCTAACCATATCTTTGTAAGATGCATTCACTACCATTGATGACTTTGCTTCTCCGTTTTGCAGATTCCCGTCCATGTGTGTCGCATGTCCTATTCGTCATCAGTGGTAAGACCCTCACGATTAAAGAAGCTAATATGTCACTGTACGACAACGAGGCTATTATATGGCCCTTGCAAGAGACCTCGTAAGAGTATAAACTCCGTGACCTATCACAAATACTCGCTCACACACTTAAGGCCCAAGGCTACCAGTCTACTGAAGTATCAGATTTGACTCCAGTTGTACCATTCTATGCATGCAAACACTACCACACAAAAAAGCGATGTAACTGACTTTGAGAAGGTCACGGAAGGGAGGTGAATAACAGTGGGTTAAATGAGACTGATGTCAAACTGAGGTGAAGTCTTCTGAAGGCTTTCTGTGTTTTTCCCCACGCAGCCTACTACAAAGCTTTTTATCGACGGGAAGTTTGTTGAGTCCCAGACTTCAGAATGGATAGACATTCACAACCCTGTAAGTGTCGTCCACCACCACACACTGAAAATACATTATCGTGTGCAAGCTGGGAGAGTATGAATGAAACGAATCTGATGCCAGCATTCTCTGAATATTGATCTTTGACAGAGTTTGTCCTAGCTCTGTTATGTGGTCTGTTCACTTTAGGTGCTTTTCCAGACCCAAACTTGATGAATAATACTTAGTGTTGTTCTTATTTGGTAGCACTGACAGCTGTGATCTGGATTAGATGCATGTGGTCATATCTGTTAACAAACCACCTCATCTGTGAAATTGCCCTTGCCAGGTGTCCGATGGCACCAGTATGGAGATTTTTTTTCTATAGGCCCTTTCAATCTGTTCCTAGAGGGAGTTCCCAACCTTTTTTGGCAGGTGACCCTATTTTGATGTCACAAAATGTTGGCGACCCCAATCATTTATGTGTAGCGCGAGAGAGCGCAACTCATCTCTGCTGTAACATCCAGACGAGAGCGGTACTTTGATTTACAATGTCCTTGCACTTCTGGTTGTTTAGCTACTTTGTTTTGAACATTGATCAAGCATAATTCCATCAATCAAACATCTCATGTGGGCTGTCAGAGTTTATTTTTACTTAGCTAGATTGTAATGAAGGATCTGTTACTTGACTTGGATATCATTTTTTTAATTTAGTTTATGTATAATTTTATGTAATGAATCAATTGTAAGATATCTCAGCTGATCCCATTTGGATTTCAGGCGACCCCACATGGGTCCTGAGCCCAAGGTTGGGAACAATGTCCTTGAGGGTTTACAGTTTCAGCGTTCAAAATCATTGCAGATAAGTTGTATGAAAATGGATTGGACTTAAGTGTAGTGCTCAACAAAAATTTCAACTTTTAAAACAAAAATTTTTTTTTTTTTTTTATCCCCCAGTTACCATTAGCTCAATGTTGTTTTCCTGTGTCACTGGAAATGCCTTAGGAACGCACTTTTGTTTATGTAGTTGAAAGGGTGCTTCTCTGAAAGGAAGCAGGGGGTAAATTTCGGACTCTGCTTCTGTAAGCATTTCCCTAACTTACACAGGAATGTATTATGAGTGACTACTTGCGTAACTTCCTGTCCAGGCGACCAACGAGGTGATTGGCCGTGTCCCTAAGGCCACTCAGGAGGAGATGTTGGCAGCTGTGAACTCCTGCTCCAAGGCCTACTCCGCTTGGTCCGACACGTCCATCCTCAGCCGACAGCAGATCTTCCTCCGCTACCAGCAACTCATCAAGGATAACATCGTAAGGATATGTTTGATTATTCATTAAAGGGTAACTGATGCTGAATGATGTTGCGTTTGTTTGTGTTAATGTTTACATTTCTTAGCATATACTTTTGTCCAAAGCCACTTGCATTATATTTGAACCAAAGGCCAAACAAAACAGATATTTACTTTGATGTCAGGGCAAGATTACAGCATGAAACTTGTTGTGCATATTAATACATTAAATTGCTTTCCCTCTTCTCCCTCTCAGCACTTCACAACATAGTATGGACAGCTTTGTTCGCCCAGCTCAGTCATGCACAAGAGGCTGCAATTTTACAGAGAGCATTTTTAACATTATTTAATTGTTGGGACTGGCACTTATAAACACTAAATTGCAATAAATGGGCTTAGTTTTGGAGCCAAATGTTGGAGTTAGAATAAATACCTATGTGCCAATTGCTTGATCATTTTACTGCCACATCATTTTCGTTATGCATTATTTGTATTGGTTGTTTAAAAATGCAAAAATAAATAAATATCTGATTAATCGATAAAGTGCTAGATTAATAGATTACAAAAAGAATCGATAGCTGCAGCCCTCATCCTGTGTCACACCCTGTGTCACCTTTGAGCTGCCAGGGTCAAACCCCACCATCCGCTTAAAAACTGTGTCTGTCAAGATGAGGACATAATGAGATTGAATTGGTTGTTAATATCGGTGGAGAAATGGAATTGCTGTGCTATCAGTGAATTCGATGGCCAATGAATGAATCGGTGCAAATCTAGAACTAGCTCAGCCCAGTGCACACCTGTGTGGGCATCCGTTGGTCTTTGCATAACTAGTGAAGGGTATAGGGAGGTTCGAAGGCCACTGAGTAACTGGGGAAAAAGGGCTAGGAAAACGCTGTTATGCAACAGAACTGCTGAATGGAGTGGAATCTCAACTCTAGGCCGAGGACCAAAGTACGAAAATCCAACCCTTCCACTGTGGTACAAGTTACAGTTGTCTGCTGTCCAGCTAGGAGGACCACTGGGTAACTGATTAGTGAGAGACATGCCTCTTATGAGGAGGATTTTCCTCACTAACTTTGCCAAGTTTTAACTTTTTAATCAGGCACTTCACTAGGTCACTCACCACAAAGTTCCCTTCCTTTATAATACAGCATTTTACACAACTGGAACTCTGTTAGTAGTTTGGGAGAGATGAACAGCAAAGTGTTTTGGGATAAAAATCCATTATTGTCATTACTATCTATAGAGTCATATATCTAATAGTGGTTAGCGCTTCGGACTTGCAACCGGAGGGTTGCCGGTTCGAACCCCGACCAGTAGGCACGGCTGAAGTGCCCTTCAGCAAGGCACCTAACCCCTCACTGCTCCCTGAGCGCCGCTGTTGTTGCAGGCAGCTCACTGCACCGGGATTAGTGTGTGCTTCACCTCACTGTGTTCACTGTGTGTTGAGTGTGTTTCACTAATTCACGGATTGGGTTAAATGCAGAGACCAAATTTCCCTCACGGGATCAAAAGAGTATATATACTTATACTTATACTAGATCAGGGCGTTGACATTTGACACCTCATGCCATTAGTCCAAGTAGCGTTTGTGAGGTCTCTTTTTGATGACCACCAGATAGTTTTGTTTATCGTGTACACACCAGTTACAGGATCAAAGCAAACCACAGTCGGTGTCTTTCACACGTCTGTGTTTGTGTCTGTGTGTGTATCTGTATTACACATAAGTGACTCTGTCATCGTGGTTTGTGTATGTCCCTATCACACATAAGTGACTGTCATCGTGGTTTAATACTAAGGGCCCTATCATGACATTCTAAAGTGCATCGTCACTCGTCAAAAGTCTATTCAAATTTAGTAGGATGTCCAGTTCACATTGGGAGGGGTTTCGTTCTAAAAAGTGGAGCGCATGGCGTAACAAGGTGTTCCTAGGTCTTTTAATCAGTCATATGGGTGTGTTTGGGGCATAACATCATTTTAAACCAATGAGAATGACATCGAATACCATCGAAAACATAGGCTGGAAAAAGCAAGACCTACCCTAATGTTGCTCAAATGACTGAATAAAACAACATTTATCCTGCAGAGGAGTTGCTTATATCTCGTGACAGTGCGTCTTCAGCTGTGCTCCATACGTGTCTCTCGCCTCTCCCCTAATCACTTTTAACCGTCATTACCAATTTGCAAATGATGGTGAATAACTTCTCATCATGAGATGTACAGTATTTCATAATATTTTTATTCTAATTATGTTTCCCATTGTAATCATGCAATTTGTAATGCTTGGCATAGACGTGCGCTGGTGTGCGTTCATGAATGATAGAAGGATGGTGCGTGCACCTGCCAATATGACTGTTGACATGCGCTCTTAAAATAGCATATGAACAACTCGCCATTGACTTCTGACCAGGTTTAGGTGGTGTATGATAGCGATTTTTAGACAACGCGCTAGGTCCCTCCCTAGGTTGTTAATTGCCACACCCCTGGGCGCAATGCTTAAAAAATAAACTTGCAAAATACCGAATTCAACTTTCCGCAGGTGAATAACGAGTATTACGCCATGCGCTGGTGACTCAAAATACAGCCCTAAGTGTCCAACATGCATTTATTTTGAATGCGTTAATACTTTAATATTGTTATATTATAATTCTAATAAAACTTCCTAACGCTGTATTCAGCCTAAGTGAGGCTAATCAATATCTACTTTCCTCGTCGTTGCTCTTCCAGTACTCGTAAAATGTGTGTATGTGACATTGTTTGTTCGTCTGTGTGTGTGTGTGTGTGTGTCTCCATGTCAGTGTTAGAGATTAATCTGATGTGCGTGTGTGTGTGTGTGTGTGTGTTTTTCTTGTCCTGCAGAAAGAGTTGGCCAAGTCCATTACGCTGGAGCAGGGCAAGACTCTGGCTGATGCCGAGGGAGACGTCTTCAGAGGCCTGCGTGAGTCTCGCTCAACCGCTCCTTTGTGCCTTCACTCACTAGTTCATTCATTCATTAATTCATTCATCCATCCATCCCTTCATCCACTCTGTCTCTTACTCATTCATTTGTTCACTCACTTGCTCAGTTAGATTAGAGTTTAGATATTCACTCAGTAATATATGACGTGAAATTAATCAGTAATTTAGATATTCGTGTTATGTATTAATTCTCTCTTTCTCTACTTTCTCTATCTTTTTTGTCTTTCTTTCTATTTCTCTTTCTTTCTTTCTTTCTTTCTTTCTTATTTCTTTCTTTCTCTCTTCTCTCTTTCTTTCTCTCTCTCTCTCTCTCCGTCCCCCCCTCTTTCTCTCCCCCCTTCAGAGGTGGTGGAGCATGCCTGCAGCATCACGTCGCTCATGCTGGGCGAGACCCTGCCTTCCATCACCAAGGACATGGACACCTACACGTACCGGTTGCCCATCGGCGTGTGCGCGGGCATCGCCCCCTTCAACTTCCCCGCCATGATCCCGTTGTGGATGTTCCCTATGGGCTTGGTATGTGGCAACACCTACCTGCTCAAGCCCTCGGAGCGCGTGCCCGGGTGCACCATGCTGCTGGCGCGGCTGCTGCAGGATGCCGGAGTGCCCGACGGTACCCTCAACATCATCCACGGACAGCACGCTGGTGAGTGTGCACACACACACGCACACACACACTCTAGGGCTGGGCGATATATCGGTATTACGACTATGACCGATATATTTTTGAAAACGATATGTAGTTGAGACAATATCGTAATACCGGTAATATTTCAAATAATGGGCCATTTTATCAAGCCACTTGCTCTTCTGTGTTCAGACCTGTCTTCAGACAGCCGCAGCTCTGCTCAACTGCGCCCCTTGCGTGTGCACGTTCTCCCTCGCAGCACTACAAACTTTCAAACATGACGGACACGGAGTCAGATTTTGTTCTGTGTGATCAGAGGTTGGTGCTGATGCCTATTTACGTCGGCACATCAACGGCTAGACCGAAAATTCTCGTTGTGAAATCAAAATTCCACTGGTGCTCCAAGCGGTTTTGTACACGCAGAACACTGTTTACAGCTCTTCGACTCACGGTAAAATGTCATTTTTGGTACATAGCCTAGCTAATTTAAATACACTTATGGATGCTTGCGTTTAGCGATATAGCAGATCTAACGCGGGGACTCGTGAGCAGTGTGGGGCATTAATTTTTATGATTCCCGAAACCCCATTCAATCGTGCATAGGGATTTTTTCTTACGAACCGGAACATGCAAAAATGGTAATCAACGCATACAAAATTATGGTAGCGTCTATCACACTCTTGATGAGTGACTCAGTTACGTTGTTTAAGTAGCCTAATTGTTTAAAACTATTTAATTGTTATCGATAGCAAGTCACACATGTCTAGGCCATCATAGGCTACATTTGCTTGTCATCTAGGCCCTATCAAACCTGCATTGTGTGACAAAACTGCAGGTTTTTTTCTGCAGTAGGCTACTGCAATATTTTTGTGCCCAAAATATTGCATTATGCAGTACAATGTAGGCCTGTGTTGTCAGTCAGGGTCGACTTATTGGTCTTTTGTTATTTGCACATCTTTATCAGAGCAGCTGTAGCCTACTATGCCTATTGGTATTGGTAGGCCTACAGTATGTTATTGTTAACACTTTTTTGCACAGCTGTGTTAGAGCAGTCTGAAATCATTATTAAAGCTGGTCGTGTTGTCATAATTGTCATGTTGAGTGAATACGAAACACTCTTTCTGTTTAAAATATCGATATATATTGTATATCACCAATCAGCCCCAAAATATCGGGATATCAGTTTTGGTCCATATCGCCCAGCCCTAACACACACACACACACACACACACACACGCACGCACCCAGACCCACACAAACACAGACGCACACCTGCATCAGGTTCACGTCTTCCCAAAGAGTCACTATAGTGTTCCCCAAAATAACTATGTAGCAATAATGTCATGTAGCAACCATAGTAAATGACAGAAATAGTTCAGTCTGTCCTTTATGTAGTGATTGTGGTCGTACTGTGCTTTTAGGTGATGGTAGTTGTGCAGTGCTTATAGGAGATGGTAGTTGTGCAGTGCTTATAGGAGATGGTAGTTGTGCAGTGCTTAAAGGAGATGGTAGTTGTGCAGTGCTTATTTAGTGATGGTAGTTGTGCAGTGCTTTTAGGAGATGGTAGTTGTGCAGTGCTTTTAGGAGATGGTAGTTGTGCAGTGCTTATAGGAGATGGTAGTTGTGCAGTGCTTATTTAGAGATGGTAGTTGTGCAGTGCTTATAGGAGATGGTAGTTGTGCAGTGCTTATTTAGTGATTGTAGTTGCGCAGTGCTTATTTAGTGATAGTAGTTGTGCAGTGCTTATTTAGGACCACCGATATATGGTCTGACCAGGAAACAGCAGACAACTTTGATTTCCAAACATGCTAAAATTTATGACGAGAAGCAAAACCTTTGCTTTGATCCACCACAAAGAGAAATCACTCCATCCAGTCCTTGTTACTGTCTGGCAAACACAGTGGTGTTGGGGATGTGTAGCTCACAAGCCATCTTGTGTGTTGCCAAATGTTTGAAGCAATGCTTTGTTGTCGGTTCATTACTTTGGCTTGACACAGCCAAAGGTCTTCTATCTGTTATTTTTAGTTTTGAGTCTTACTTATTTATTCATGTTTGCTTATAAAAAATAACAGACCAGTCGCAACATGGCCAAGTGCTGCAAAAGTATGGACATTTGGTTAAAAGTCGTGGTAACGCCTGGATGTTTTGCTTTGAGTGATTCATGCTTATAGTAGACAATGCATAAAAATGTGAAAGGTCAAAATGCCAGCAAAAATACACTGGCAAAACTATCGGAACGTCACCTATTTCCGCCCTTTTACATGTACGTGTCACTTAATATTCATTTGTCTACAAACCAAGACGGCGGATTCCTAAAGAAACGCAATCACCCACCCCATGAGTGTATCTAGATTAGCTATGTACCAAAAATTACATTTCACTGTGACTCGAAGAGCTGTAAACAGTTCTGTAAGGCTGCAAGTACAAATCTGCTTGGAGCTACAGTGGAATTTTGATTTCGCGACAAGAATTCTCGGCCTAACCGTTGATGTGCCGAGTGAGTGGGCGGAAATAGGGCACCCACCAGCCCAGCACCAAACTCCGAGCACAGTAAACAAAATCGAATTTTTAAAGCAATAAATTCTCCCGTTAAGAACCAAACCAGATTTTGTTCAAATCTACACACCTTTGGCTATGGGAAAATGTAAGGTTCATTTATCAAATGTTGTTTTGAAGTATTGCAAAACATCTTTGTTTTAGAATTTTCGAACGAAAGGGGCGGAAGTTGGTGCTTTTACCAAAGTTGGGGTCTTCATGAAAAAGTCAGGATGGGGTTTTGAATTTTTGAGTTTTTATTTGTTTTCCCTAGAGTTACAGTACAACGATAATTGAAAATCGCCTTGGGTGCTGGTTTACATCCGGAGTTAACTGCAACCAGGGATTGTAGATGCTCAGATGAACGCACATGTTTTGTTTTACATTTGTTGGTTGAACAAACATTTACACCCAAAGCAACCTGCAGTACGAGAAGACATTTTATATCAATGTGTGTACCAGTACTTCCTGGGTAGTTATTCACTCCTATTCCTATTTCCTTGACCAAGAAAAGCCAATGGTTCATTTTAAAATGTTTGTCTCTCTAGCACAATGTGCTTTTAAGGGAGAGGAAACTAACTGGTAATAATTGATGCTGCCATTATTGGGATTAATTATTAGTGAAGTATGGGTTACCAAGGAACCTGATACAGAGACTTGCTGATCTAGCTGAAGTCATGTGTTTAGAGCGTAGGACTAGGTTTAGGTGGGGACGCTAGGTACTAGTCGCCATCAATATTTTAGCGAACTCCTTTGTGCTATTTGTACTGATTCCAACGGACAGGATGACCGTAAAAGAAACACTGTAATTTGGTTGGCTGAAATCGAAGGGGGGTTATCTGACACGCGCAAGAGTGTCAAAGCATATACTTCACTTTGGTGGCCCTGGCAGAAAAGTGAGTGGGTGTGTTGGGTAGGTTAAGTTATCAGGGCTGTCTACCAATACACAACCCAAAAAAGGCCAGTGTAAAACATTTTAATATTCCCTTTGCCCTTCAGCATGTAGCCTACATTTGTGCCCCTTTTTGTGCTTTGCAGAACAGCTATGCCACCAAAGAACAAAAGGGACATAAAAAGCTTTTTCATTATAGAGTCTAAGTAGGCAAAATAACTAGCCAGCTTCCAAATGTGGACTCTACTGTGAAAATAGCATTAACTGTTAATAGTATGTGTTAACCAGGATATTGTCACAGCTAAACCTAGCTTCTGTAATCTTTCAATCAAGGTTGGAGTCATGTTGATTATGAGTGTGCAGCACGGACAGTCGCTTACAGCACAACAGAATAGAAGTCACAGAGTTACCATGTCACTGACTGTTAATTAGGCTACCATAAGTTAGAATCTTGCAGTTGCAATAAACAATGGATCTGAAACATTTTCCTGTTTCTATATTCTGTTTATGTAGGCTAATGTATTTGAGAATGTAGCTTACACAATGCAAAGAAATAAAAGATAAACTATGGTGCATTTCCATACTCAAAGAAATTAACGTGGCGAGACACTTATCTCTTCTATGACCCCAGAAAGATGATCTCTGACTTGTTTGTTTTTTGAACATTTATTTTATGTGATGTGATGTTACCTAAATTAGTTTTGAGGAAAAATAACCCACATATCGACATCGGTATCGGCTGATATCGGAATCGAAATTTGAGAGTTGGACAATATCGGCATATCGGATATCGGCAAAAAAGCCAATATCGGACATCCCTAGTATCAACTGCTTTCTGCACAACTAGGCCAACTCTCTCTGTGTCTTTCCATTCTACAAGGATACAAGGCACATTCCATCCAACTTTCTATCCATTCATCCTCTTCAAACCATTCACTCATCCACCCATTAAACTATCCATCAACATCCAATAAACAATCTGCTTATCAACATCTATTCAACTTTCTGTCTATCAACATCCATTACACTATCTACATTCAACTTTTAAACTATATACTCTGTATCAGGCTTTAAGCATACAATCTGGCTCTCTTAAGACTACAGATTCTGTTCGACTATTTCCTCTGCCCACAGCTGTTTCAAAATAAATGCCCTCACTACAATAATTCACTATTAAATAATTTAACTATTTAAACTACTCAACTATTTAACTGTTCAGACATTTCAACTGTCAGCTGTTATCAACTATGACTCCTGCCAACTGTTTCCAAATAAAAGTTTGTTTTGCATTTTATGTTAATATACAGTATGTTTATATTTTCATGCACTGGAAATTTCCTCAAAATTACATTTTCTAGTTAATGACTGCTGCTTTTTTCCCCCTCTCTGGCAGCTGTGAACTTTATCTGTGACCATCCTGCCATCAAGGCCATCAGCTTCGTGGGCTCCAACCAAGCCGGAGAGTACATCTACGAGAGGGGCTCCAAGAACGGCAAGAGGGTGCAGTCCAACATGGTGAGACCCCACTCCCACTGATGTGTTAGCATTAGTCCAATAAGGTGGATGTGTGTTCGCATTAGTAACATAAGGTGGATGTGTGTTAGCATTAGTAACATAAGGTCCCAGATAGCAAGAGGCTGGCGGACCACTGTCGGTCCATTGGGGGCATAGCTGGTGGTCCGCTGGCATTTTGCTCATCGGTTCTCTGGTGGTCCGCTGGCGGGTTGCAGACAAATTGGCCAATATTTTGCCACTATTGATCTAAAATCTTTTTCATTTGTTTAGTTATACTCCATATATAATTATATTAACTTTTCTTAATATTCATGACAAGAGATGGTGGTCCAACGGTGGACCACAAGTGGCACGCCACCGGCGGCATACCACCAGCAGTCCGCTATCTGTCAATCTGATTTTGCTATCTGGGTTTGATGTGTGTTACATTAGTCACATAAAGTGGGTGCGTGTTAGCATTAGCAACATAAGGTGGATGTGTTACATTAATCCCATAAGATGGATGTGTGTTAGCATTAGATCAGATATTTGTAGCATTAGCCTCCACTCAGACAGATGCTGTAACTATGTGTAGCAATAACTCCTCCTCAGGCAGAAGTGTGTAGCATTAGCCTTAGGCGTGTGTGTGTGTGTGTGTGTGTGTGTGTGTGTGTGTGTGTGTGTGTGTGTGTGTGTGTGTGTGTGTGTGTGTGTGTGTGTGTGTGTGTGTGTGTGTGTGTGTGTGTGTGTGTGTGTGTGTGTGCTTGTCTTTATCACAAAATGGGGACTTCGACCTGACAAAGTAGTCACGGGGTGGGGACCGCTGGAATGGTGGGGACTTACACTTGGTCCCCATTATGTTTTTCCTTTAGATGAGCCTAGAACAACATTGCCAACTGCCTAGATACAAAATTTTAGGTTGGCCTATATGTCATGAAATTTTGAAAATGTGTGTTTTGTGTGTGTTTTGGGGTGCTCAGTACCGCCAACCCATGACCAGACACTGTAACTGCATATCTCTCTCACACACACACACATATGGACATCTACCAATCAGATCCGAGAAATCAGAATATGCAAATGAGTAGATCGCATCATCGAAAGACCGCCAGAAAACCAAAAGCAGAAGAAGAAGCATCCACCATTTTGGGAACAGCGATATTTTTTCTACAGATCTTTACTATTTTATGGAACATCATCCAACTTCACAGATAAAAAGTAAGTTTAATTAAATTGCGAGAGTAAATGTTAATTGTAGATTGTCAAATAACAATGCATGCCTAACTGCTGTAAGTGTTAATGTTCAGGGTCAAGGGGAGCACATGTAGCAGCAAGTAGCCTAGCTTATAGCTAAATTGCATGTTAAGATGGTTGCCCTATCATTGAGAGTAGCATGGTGAATTCTTTAATTATGCACTTGTATAATATGGGTAAAATGAGTTATGAATGCTGGAATAAAGTTCTTGATAGTATTCTATGTGCATGTAGATATCACACTTCTCATACCTAGTTTTGACATTACAAAAAAGGTAAGTTAAGTATAACTTTGCATTCAGAAAATGTAATGTTATCAGACTTCATTTGACTAATCGTCTTTTTCTCAAACTTCAGAGGAAGGACAACCATGCCAGCAGCAACAAAAGGTAAATACCTATTACTACAGCATATTGTATCAGTTTATACACATTAAGTCGAAATGTTTGAACAAAGAAAAAACAAATGAGGGCGAGGGAAGTCAAAAGGCTACATAATGCATGGTGGGCTTGCTTCAGTAGATGTCAGGTCTTTTTTATCTGTAGGCAGTTTCAAAGCAGTTGGTAAACGCTAGTTGTGGTTGTTAAATTTGACTACGTAAATATTGTGTTTGTTTTTATGCCTTACTCCTAAGACATACTTTCACAAAACCTGGTGTTATATTGGTTAAACTAACACCACGTTTGTAGTTGCTAGCACATTATGCTAGGCAGCTCATATGCAAAGATGGCTAAGTAAATTGTAAAAGTGAGCCAGCATAATGTGCTAGCAATTACGAATTTGGTGCACATTGAGTTAGCAACAGTTCATTTCCCTTGAAGGAATAACTTCTGCTGTCCAAATGTGGTAAACTGACACGATACAAATCGTTTAATATAAATGTCTTCATTTACAGATTAACATGCTACAACGAAGACAAAATCCCATGCGCGAAGCATGTGACCATGCACGTAATTGCAGAGACACTGAAATGCTGGAAGCTAAGTTCATTAGCCCTAAAAAAGGTATGTAATATTTTAAACCGGAAACAGCAGGAAAACAGAAATGTTTGCTAACAGCTCAGAACTCTGTAAAAGATGTTCAGTTGTGTCTTGAGATCTACTTATTCCTCCACAAGGCGCTATTTTAAAAACTAGCTTCAGGCAGGCAGTGTCATATTCAAGTTCACAGACTACAGCAATTTGTTTGTTCAAGTAATTCTGCGCTGGTTTTGAGTTGTGTAGGTTGCAGTATAAAGTGAGAGTGTTATCATGTACAAGTGTTGAGAGTTCGCCGACATGCTGCAAACATTTAACATATGTCCCCGCTCGATAGTGGTAAGAATATGCTTAATTTATGTGTCAGCCTGTGTGCTGTTTGTTTACACTGAGCAAAGGTCACAGTCATTTGCGTGTGAACAGTAAGACTCAACCGTGGATAAATTCGGCGTTAACAAATGGTCTCCTTCACATGCGGTGAAGGCATAGCACAGACAAGCTCACAAGACGCTGTGAACTTTTGTCTTACACTTTGGTCGTTCGCATGTTTGTTTGATGTGTAAAGGCGACGTGATGTCGGGTATTACATTCACATCAAGCCAGAGGTAATCATGCATGCCTGTGTATGCGCGTGACTACATGTTTATTTACTGGTTTGACTAAGATTTGCAGTCAGGACGCTTTCTTGCTTGTTAATGTAGGCTACACCTGTTGAGAGTTCGCCTACATGCTGCAAAAACATGTCCCCGCTATTGGTAAGAAATATGCTTAATGTTTCAGTCTTGTGCGCTGTTTTTGGATACTGAGCAAAAGTCACAGTAATTTACGTGTTAACAGCAAGTAATTCAAACTGAACCGTGGATAAATTCGGCTTTAACAAAGTCGTTGTCTCGTTCACATGCGTTGAAGGCATACGTTGTACGTCAATGTTGCAATACATTTCAAGGAGCTGCATGAATAACGGAAGGCGTGAATGAAGTGGCCACTGTATGTAGCACAGACGAGCTCTCAAGAAGACGCTGTAAACTTTTTGTCGAACACTTTGGTGGTCGGCAGGTTTGTTTCATAGATGTGTAAATGCTGGCGACGTGATGTATATAATCACTTGTAGACATCACACCAGTCATGCCTGTGTAGCAGCTACAGTAGGCTATGCTCGTGGCTACGTTTATTTAGTGGAAATTTGAGTAAGATTTGCAGTCAGGACACGATTTCTTGCTTGTTCATGCTCAAGATTAGAAAATAATGCGTATTATCGTGTGCTTTGAAGTGTTACTTTTAAACATGGAGTGAAGATGGCTTGATTCAAAGATTATGTTTCAAGAGATTGTGGACTTTAGCTTAGGCCATCGATAACAGTATTAATATACTGCAAAACTGCTGCTTATCTAATACAATCTAACCAAGTGTTATTAATCTTATATCAAGATCAGAAACTATATGCCTTGGTATTGTTTTCAGTATAATGAGTTATACAGAGTATCTAGACCCCTCTAGTTTCTGATCTTGAGGGTTCCCTCTCAGTAACAACGTGAACAATGCACACCACACACTCACCAACCAATCCTGAACAGTTCGGACAGTGTATGACATCTAGGTGTAGATGTGAAATGTACAAAGTGTATGACATCTAGGTGTAGATGTGAAAAAGTTAACTTTCAGTTCAAAAGCAGCGGTAGCATAGGCTAGTGTTGTTCAACAATGAGCTAGGTTAATAGATGGAAGCAACACAAATAGCAAGGGATCTTCAAATTAAAGTTACAACGATATCTGTGCCTTAGGCAGAAGGGATACTGTCTATGTACACATCTGACTGTTTGAAAATGACAGCGCAAATGCGCACTTCTCACTCTCCACACATGCATTTCTCATGGTAAATGTTTGTCTATGCTTCCCCTCCAGATTGAATTTTACATTACATTTACGAGATCTTAGCATTGAGGCAGATATAGAATGATCAAGCCAAATAACAGGCCATGATGAATGCTCTGCAAATAGGCTAAAATAAATCAACTGATGTACCCTATTTAGATGTGTTGAATTTTTTTGTATGCACACTTTTCCCTATGAGAAACTTTACTAGTAGGCTACTGGCAATAATTCAAAACTACTTTCACCTCTGCTTTTACATGCAAATTTAAAATAGAAACCACTTGTGAATAACCAAGATTTTTTTCATGCGGGTATAATTTACAGGGATTGGACTGGTATGATTTATCATAGCCTACTTTATCATACTGGCATGATTTAAAACATAGGGTGAAAGTGAGAATTCATGAAGCACTTTTGAGAAAATGTCAAAATATTGAGATATATATTCTATATTGTCAAATAGACTAAAAATATTGCAATATTATTTTTAGCCATATCGCCCAGCCCTAACTGGTTCCTGATTTAAGGCCTAAGTTTATATGCTCATGTATGCTGATGAAGTTTTTTGTACATTTCTGACCCACATTCTGTTTTTCAGGCCGTGATGTGTCTTTACCTTAGCACCATTCCAGCAGGGTGATTTCGTGGTTGAATACAGAGGAGTAATCATTGATGCAGTAGAAGCTCAGCATAGGAGGAAAATCTACCATAAAGCTTGCTGTGTCTTTTTGTTTGACTTTAAATGGAAAGGCAAATGGTGGTGGTAAGTTTTAGGCTAATAGGTAAAGTGCTACTGCCAGTTCCAGAGGTCTTACTAAATGTACTAACTGGATTAAAAAAAACTGTAAAACTCTTAGGGCGTTAGAAAATGAGCCTATTTCTCAAAAAATTGGAGTGTTCCTTCAAAAAATTGCTCTTGTTGATTTTAATGCATTTTCCAGCATTGACGCAGCATTGGAAGACAACAGTCTTGGGAGATTGGTGAATGATGACCATAAGACTCCTAATTGCCGCATGAAGTTAATTGAGGTTGATGGTAAACCACATCTCTGTTTGTTGGCCATGGAGAAATGAGGTGAGATCTAGCAGCGTTAGCAATTTCTGTTTAAAATAATAACTTTATTAGATTTAAATTAGAATAATAGCTTTCTTCGATTTCTGTGTACTGCTTTTCAGTTTACAAACACCTGTACTTTGCTTGCATGGTTTTATTAATCACTGTCCCAACCTGTGAGTGATCCCTTTCTTAGTTAGCGTGCTTCCATCCAACTTGCTAATGCACATTTTATCTATTCGAATGGAAACAACGTGAAATGCACATCAAAATTTTGAATGCGCATCAATATTTGATTTGCTAGAGGGGGGGTGGATCCACTCTCGATGCGCATAAGGTATAATGCGAATAAAGTTGATGGAAACAGTTTATTCGCATTGCGTTATGTAACCTTCAGAGAATCTCAGCCATCTCTGGCGCTTCCCCAACATTAGGCAACTTAATGTGCTCTCTTGCTTGTTCCTGTAGAATAAAACAAATTGAATTCACACATCGGTGCACAGTTGTTTTGCTGACGCCAAAGTTTTCAATAACAACTCTGTATTCGGCACACGTCGCAAGTTTATGCAACATGCCATTCCTGTAGAAAACCTGTAGCCCAATTAAATGCCTGCAGGTATGACTGCTTTAACAATAGAATGATAGGGTAAAATATCATTCCTGAATACTGAATATCATAATATATTAGCCTAAAATTAATGTGCAGTAAGCAGAATGTAGGCATGGCTGCATGTGACATTTCTACAGATCAGAATGATATATGCCTAACAACTGTTTTGAGTTAAGGCTATAGTTAAGCTTATTGAACACAGACATTTACATCGATAGTCTGGTGTTATAATTTATTTGCCTCGGGTGTACTGTGGAGTGGGTAAGACTGTTTTTAGTGGCAGGCTAACACATACTGATCACTTGCGCTAGCCTAGCACCTGCGAACTCTGCAACTAGAACTATTCTACCTCAGCTTGCTATGCATTGTCATTATTGAAGTTGAGTATGTTTGTGTGTAGGGTTTGTAGGTTTTTTAAGATTTCTTTCACTTAGTCCCCACAACTAATGCTTTATCCTTTCTTAACTTGCTTCTAATTATCATATTGAAGTCAGGTTTGTGTGTAGGGCCTTCATGGTTTCTTGCATCCGGTCCCTATAACTCATGTTAAATAAAATAATGAAAGATGGCAATCTAAGTGCAAGGTGAAAGTGTTTAGAAGGTTGTTATGACTGACGGTCTATTTATAAGGTACACGTTAACACTTTGTGCCCATGTCTTTCTCTTCTTATCAAGGGTGAGGCTGCCACTTGCAGCTTGGAAAATGTGCCTTCTACCAGTGACCTCCCAACATCTGCCACTCAGGTAACATAATCAGTCTTTGCCTGTTGTGGAAATAGTATTGTGAAGCAGAATTTGACGGTCATTAGGTAGGCTAGGGCCACAGTAATAGCGCTGGTGCTTACACCTCATGTGAAACTAGTTTGTCCAGCTATCGTTCTGCTCACTTTAACATAACTCCTGGAGCTGTATGTAAACTATTGCTAACTAGCTAGTTAGCCACTAATTTGAATTACATCATACTAGGAGAGAGAAAATGCCAGGCAGAAAGTAACCATTCTTGTCATCTCATGAGAGAGGCTGCTTGTATGTCTGTTAGCACTACTTTGCTAGCCTAAGTAACATTAGCAATGGGTACAGTTTATAGCATACATGCACTGTTTTAAAAAAAGATACAAATCTAAGTGCAAGGTGAAGGTGTTTAGAAGGTTGTTATGACTGACGGTCTATTCATAGGGTACATGTTAACACTTTGTGCACATGTATTTCTCTTCTTATCAAGGGTGAGGATGCCACTTGCAGCCTGGAAAATGTGCCTTCTAGCAGTGACCTCCCAACATGTGCCACTCAGGTAACATAATCATGATGTGTCTGTTAGCACTACGTAGCCAGCCTAAGTAACGTAACCTTTGGGTACAGTTTATAGCATACAATTTCTTCCCCTTTGTCTTACAATATATGTAGTCTTTGCTTTCACTTGATTCCAACAACTGATATATCCTATTGAAGCTGAGAGTAGGCCAGGGCTTTTTGAATTCTATCAATTGGTCCCCACAACTGATGTTTTATCCTACCTCACTTTGATTCTAACTGTTTTATTGAAGTGAAGTGTGTGTAGGACCGCTTGAGATGCCTTTAGTTGGTCCCCACAACTTTGTGTGTGTAGGACCTTTTCATTTGGTCCCCACAACTGATGTTTTATCCTACCTCACTTTGATTTTAACTGTTTTATTGAAGTGAAGTGTGTGTAGGACCGCTTGAGATGCCTTTAGTTGGTCCCCACAACTTTGTGTGTGTAGGACTTTTTCAATTGGTTCCCACAACTCATGTTTTATCCTACCTCACTTTGATTCTAACTGTTTTATTGAAGTGAAGTGTGTGTAGGACCGCTTGAGATGCCTTTAGTTGGTCCCCACAACTTTGTGTGTGTAGGACTTTTTCAATTGGTCCCCACAAGTGATGTTTTTACAGTCCCTCAATTTTAAGTGTTTGGCAGTAGCTGAGTGTATTCTGTGCCTTTTCAAAGGGGTGGGTCAGGATTCTAGACATAGAACCTCATTTTCAAGTTAGCAAGTGTGATATTTATCAGTGGAGACTGTTTTCAGCACGTTTTATCCAGTCCTTCTAGTTGCAGAGTTGCAAGTCAACAGTATGTGTTAGCCTGCCACTAAAAACAGTCTTACCCACTCCACAGTGCACCCGAGGCATATCAATTATAACACCAGACTATCGATGTAAATGTCTGTGTTGATAGAATACTGTTAGAAATAAAATTACCCTTGCATTGCATTGCAATAGTTATACTTTGTTCCCTGAAGTTGGTAGTAGGCATATAAGCAACGGCAGCGGCAGCGGCGGACTGATATTACCTAGGCTACTACTAGGTGTCCCGATTGGAGTGCGCTTCTCTGTTTACTTTTTGGCGCAGTACTACTAACCAGAGCAAGTAAAATTCTGCCGCTGCTTAGAAACTAGTCCCTCAAAATGTAATGCGATCATTTAAAATGCAAGGATAGAATAATGTTAGAAATAAAACTATCAACACAGACATTTACATCGAAAGTCTGGCGTTATAATTTATTTGCCTCGGGTGTACTGTGGAGTGGGTAAGACTGTTTTTAGTGGCAGGCTAACACATACGGATGACTTGCGCTAGCCTAGCACCTGCGAACTCTGCAACTAGAAGGACTGGATGAAATATGTTTAAAACGGTCTCCACTGATAAATATCACACTTGCTAACTTGGAAATGAAGGTCCTATGTCCAAAATCCTGAACCACACCTTTAAATTCCTTTGTATGGTCTTCACAACTGATCATTTATTCTACCTCAGCTTGCTATGCATTGTCATTATTGAAGTTGAGTATGTTTGTGCGTAGGGTTTGTAGGTTTTTTAAGATTTCTTTCACTTAGTCCCCACAACTAATGCTTTATCCTTTCTTAACTTGCTTCTAATTATCATATTGAAGTCAGGTTTGTGTGTAGGGCCTTCATGGTTTCTTGCACCCGGTCCCTATAACTCATGTTAAATAAAATAATGAAAGATGGCAATCTAAGTGCAAGGTGTTTAGAAGGTTGTTATGACTGACGGTCTATTTATAAGGTACACGTTAACACTTTGTGCCCATGTCTTTCTCTTCTTATCAAGGGTGAGGATGCCACTTGCAGCCTGGAAAATGTGTCTTCTACCAGTGACCTCCCAACATCTGCCACTCAGGTAACATAATCAGTCTTTGCCTGTTGTGGAAATAGTATTGTGAAGCAGAATTTGACGGTCATTAGGTAGGCTAGGGCCACAGTAATAGCGCTGGTGCTTACACCTCATGTGAAACTAGTTTGTCCAGCTATCGTTCTGCTCACTGTAACATAACTCCTGGAGCTGTATGTAAACTATTGCTAACTAGCTAGTTAGCCACTAATTTGAATTACATGCAACTTTTACTGCATCATACTAGGAGAGAGAAAATGCCAGGCAGAAAGTAACCATTCTTGTCATCTCATGAGAGAGGCTGCTTGTATGTCTGTTAGCACTACTTTGCTAGCCTAAGTAACATTAGCAATGGGTACAGTTTATAGCATACATGCACTGTTTTAAAAAAAGATACAAATCTAAGTGCAAGGTGAAGGTGTTTAGAAGGTTGTTATGACTGACGGTCTATTCATAGGGTACATGTTAACACTTTGTGCACATGTATTTCTCTTCTTATCAAGGGTGAGGATGCCACTTGCAGCCTGGAAAATGTGCCTTCTAGCAGTGACCTCCCAACATGTGCCACTCAGGTAACATAATCATGATGTGTCTGTTAGCACTACGTAGCCAGCCTAAGTAACGTAACCTTTGGGTACAGTTTATAGCATACAATTTCTTCCCCTTTGTCTTACAATATATGTAGTCTTTGCTTTCACTTGATTCCAACAACTGATATATCCTATTGAAGCTGAGAGTAGGCCAGGGCTTTTTGAATTCTATCAATTGGTCCCCACAACTGATGTTTTATCCTACCTCACTTTGATTCTAACTGTTTTATTGAAGTGAAGTGTGTGTAGGACCGCTTGAGATGCCTTTAGTTGGTCCCCACAACTTTGTGTGTGTAGGACTTTTTCAATTGGTCCCCACAACTCATGTTTTATCCTACCTGAATTTGATTCTATCTGTTTTATTGAAGTGAAGTGTGTGTAGGACCGCTTGAGATGCCTTTAGTTGGTCCCCACAACTTTGTGTGTGTAGGACTTTTTCAATTGGTTCCCACAACTCATGTTTTATCCTACCTCACTTTGATTCTAACTGTTTTATTGAAGTGAAGTGTGTGTAGGACCGCTTGAGATGCCTTTAGTTGGTCCCCACAACTTTGTGTGTGTAGGACTTTTTCAATTGGTCCCCACAAGTGATGTTTTTACAGTCCCTCAATTTTAAGTGTTTGGCAGTAGCTGAGTGTATTCTGTGCCTTTTCAAAGGGGTGGGTCAGGATTCTAGACATAGAACCTCATTTTCAAGTTAGCAAGTGTGATATTTATCAGTGGAGACTGTTTTCAGCACGTTTTATCCAGTCCTTCTAGTTGCAGAGTTGCAAGTCAACAGTATGTGTTAGCCTGCCACTAAAAACAGTCTTACCCACTCCACAGTGCACCCGAGGCATATCAATTATAACACCAGACTATCGATGTAAATGTCTGTGTTGATAGAATACTGTTAGAAATAAAATTACCCTTGCATTGCATTGCAATAGTTATACTTTGTTCCCTGAAGTTGGTAGTAGGCATATAAGCAACGGCAGCGGCAGCGGCGGACTGATATTACCTAGGCTACTACTAGGTGTCCCGATTGGAGTGCGCTTCTCTGTTTACTTTTTGGCGCAGTACTACTAACCAGAGCAAGTAAAATTCTGCCGCTGCTTAGAAACTAGTCCCTCAAAATGTAATGCGATCATTTAAAATGCAAGGATAGAATAATGTTAGAAATAAAACTATCAACACAGACATTTACATCGAAAGTCTGGCGTTATAATTTATTTGCCTCGGGTGTACTGTGGAGTGGGTAAGACTGTTTTTAGTGGCAGGCTAACACATACGGATGACTTGCGCTAGCCTAGCACCTGCGAACTCTGCAACTAGAAGGACTGGATGAAATATGTTTAAAACGGTCTCCACTGATAAATATCACACTTGCTAACTTGGAAATGAAGGTCCTATGTCCAAAATCCTGAACCACACCTTTAAATTCCTTTGTATGGTCTTCACAACTGATCATTTATTCTACCTCAGCTTGCTATGCATTGTCATTATTGAAGTTGAGTATGTTTGTGCGTAGGGTTTGTAGGTTTTTTAAGATTTCTTTCACTTAGTCCCCACAACTAATGCTTTATCCTTTCTTAACTTGCTTCTAATTATCATATTGAAGTCAGGTTTGTGTGTAGGGCCTTCATGGTTTCTTGCACCCGGTCCCTATAACTCATGTTAAATAAAATAATGAAAGATGGCAATCTAAGTGCAAGGTGTTTAGAAGGTTGTTATGACTGACGGTCTATTTATAAGGTACACGTTAACACTTTGTGCCCATGTCTTTCTCTTCTTATCAAGGGTGAGGATGCCACTTGCAGCCTGGAAAATGTGTCTTCTACCAGTGACCTCCCAACATCTGCCACTCAGGTAACATAATCAGTCTTTGCCTGTTGTGGAAATAGTATTGTGAAGCAGAATTTGACGGTCATTAGGTAGGCTAGGGCCACAGTAATAGCGCTGGTGCTTACACCTCATGTGAAACTAGTTTGTCCAGCTATCGTTCTGCTCACTGTAACATAACTCCTGGAGCTGTATGTAAACTATTGCTAACTAGCTAGTTAGCCACTAATTTGAATTACATGCAACTTTTACTGCATCATACTAGGAGAGAGAAAATGCCAGGCAGAAAGTAACCATTCTTGTCATCTCATGAGAGAGGCTGCTTGTATGTCTGTTAGCACTACTTTGCTAGCCTAAGTAACATTAGCAATGGGTACAGTTTATAGCATACATGCACTGTTTTAAAAAAAGATACAAATCTAAGTGCAAGGTGAAGGTGTTTAGAAGGTTGTTATGACTGACGGTCTATTCATAGGGTACATGTTAACACTTTGTGCACATGTATTTCTCTTCTTATCAAGGGTGAGGATGCCACTTGCAGCCTGGAAAATGTGCCTTCTAGCAGTGACCTCCCAACATGTGCCACTCAGGTAACATAATCATGATGTGTCTGTTAGCACTACGTAGCCAGCCTAAGTAACGTAACCTTTGGGTACAGTTTATAGCATACAATTTCTTCCCCTTTGTCTTACAATATATGTAGTCTTTGCTTTCACTTGATTCCAACAACTGATATATCCTATTGAAGCTGAGAGTAGGCCAGGGCTTTTTGAATTCTATCAATTGGTCCCCACAACTGATGTTTTATCCTACCTCACTTTGATTCTAACTGTTTTATTGAAGTGAAGTGTGTGTAGGACCGCTTGAGATGCCTTTAGTTGGTCCCCACAACTTTGTGTGTGTAGGACTTTTTCAATTGGTCCCCACAACTCATGTTTTATCCTACCTGAATTTGATTCTATCTGTTTTATTGAAGTGAAGTGTGTGTAGGACCGCTTGAGATGCCTTTAGTTGGTCCCCACAACTTTGTGTGTGTAGGACTTTTTCAATTGGTTCCCACAACTCATGTTTTATCCTACCTCACTTTGATTCTAACTGTTTTATTGAAGTGAAGTGTGTGTAGGACCGCTTGAGATGCCTTTAGTTGGTCCCCACAACTTTGTGTGTGTAGGACTTTTTCAATTGGTCCCCACAAGTGATGTTTTTACAGTCCCTCAATTTTAAGTGTTTGGCAGTAGCTGAGTGTATTCTGTGCCTTTTCAAAGGGGTGGGTCAGGATTCTAGACATAGAACCTCATTTTCAAGTTAGCAAGTGTGATATTTATCAGTGGAGACTGTTTTCAGCACGTTTTATCCAGTCCTTCTAGTTGCAGAGTTGCAAGTCAACAGTATGTGTTAGCCTGCCACTAAAAACAGTCTTACCCACTCCACAGTGCACCCGAGGCATATCAATTATAACACCAGACTATCGATGTAAATGTCTGTGTTGATAGAATACTGTTAGAAATAAAATTACCCTTGCATTGCATTGCAATAGTTATACTTTGTTCCCTGAAGTTGGTAGTAGGCATATAAGCAACGGCAGCGGCAGCGGCGGACTGATATTACCTAGGCTACTACTAGGTGTCCCGATTGGAGTGCGCTTCTCTGTTTACTTTTTGGCGCAGTACTACTAACCAGAGCAAGTAAAATTCTGCCGCTGCTTAGAAACTAGTCCCTCAAAATGTAATGCGATCATTTAAAATGCAAGGATAGAATAATGTTAGAAATAAAACTATCAACACAGACATTTACATCGAAAGTCTGGCGTTATAATTTATTTGCCTCGGGTGTACTGTGGAGTGGGTAAGACTGTTTTTAGTGGCAGGCTAACACATACGGATGACTTGCGCTAGCCTAGCACCTGCGAACTCTGCAACTAGAAGGACTGGATGAAATATGTTTAAAACGGTCTCCACTGATAAATATCACACTTGCTAACTTGGAAATGAAGGTCCTATGTCCAAAATCCTGAACCACACCTTTAAATTCCTTTGTATGGTCTTCACAACTGATCATTTATTGTACCTCAGCTTGCTATGCATTGTCATTATTGAAGTTGAGTATGTTTGTGCGTAGGGTTTGTAGGTTTTTTAAGATTTCTTTCACTTAGTCCCCACAACTAATGCTTTATCCTTTCTTAACTTGCTTCTAATTATCATATTGAAGTCAGGTTTGTGTGTAGGGCCTTCATGGTTTCTTGCACCCGGTCCCTATAACTCATGTTAAATAAAATAATGAAAGATGGCAATCTAAGTGCAAGGTGTTTAGAAGGTTGTTATGACTGACGGTCTATTTATAAGGTACACGTTAACACTTTGTGCCCATGTCTTTCTCTTCTTATCAAGGGTGAGGATGCCACTTGCAGCCTGGAAAATGTGTCTTCTACCAGTGACCTCCCAACATCTGCCACTCAGGTAACATAATCAGTCTTTGCCTGTTGTGGAAATAGTATTGTGAAGCAGAATTTGACGGTCATTAGGTAGGCTAGGGCCACAGTAATAGCGCTGGTGCTTACACCTCATGTGAAACTAGTTTGTCCAGCTATCGTTCTGCTCACTGTAACATAACTCCTGGAGCTGTATGTAAACTATTGCTAACTAGCTAGTTAGCCACTAATTTGAATTACATGCAACTTTTACTGCATCATACTAGGAGAGAGAAAATGCCAGGCAGAAAGTAACCATTCTTGTCATCTCATGAGAGAGGCTGCTTGTATGTCTGTTAGCACTACTTTGCTAGCCTAAGTAACATTAGCAATGGGTACAGTTTATAGCATACATGCACTGTTTTAAAAAAAGATACAAATCTAAGTGCAAGGTGAAGGTGTTTAGAAGGTTGTTATGACTGACGGTCTATTCATAGGGTACATGTTAACACTTTGTGCACATGTATTTCTCTTCTTATCAAGGGTGAGGATGCCACTTGCAGCCTGGAAAATGTGCCTTCTAGCAGTGACCTCCCAACATGTGCCACTCAGGTAACATAATCATGATGTGTCTGTTAGCACTACGTAGCCAGCCTAAGTAACGTAACCTTTGGGTACAGTTTATAGCATACAATTTCTTCCCCTTTGTCTTACAATATATGTAGTCTTTGCTTTCACTTGATTCCAACAACTGATATATCCTATTGAAGCTGAGAGTAGGCCAGGGCTTTTTGAATTCTATCAATTGGTCCCCACAACTGATGTTTTATCCTACCTCACTTTGATTCTAACTGTTTTATTGAAGTGAAGTGTGTGTAGGACCGCTTGAGATGCCTTTAGTTGGTCCCCACAACTTTGTGTGTGTAGGACTTTTTCAATTGGTCCCCACAACTCATGTTTTATCCTACCTGAATTTGATTCTATCTGTTTTATTGAAGTGAAGTGTGTGTAGGACCGCTTGAGATGCCTTTAGTTGGTCCCCACAACTTTGTGTGTGTAGGACTTTTTCAATTGGTTCCCACAACTCATGTTTTATCCTACCTCACTTTGATTCTAACTGTTTTATTGAAGTGAAGTGTGTGTAGGACCGCTTGAGATGCCTTTAGTTGGTCCCCACAACTTTGTGTGTGTAGGACTTTTTCAATTGGTCCCCACAAGTGATGTTTTTACAGTCCCTCAATTTTAAGTGTTTGGCAGTAGCTGAGTGTATTCTGTGCCTTTTCAAAGGGGTGGGTCAGGATTCTAGACATAGAACCTCATTTTCAAGTTAGCAAGTGTGATATTTATCAGTGGAGACTGTTTTCAGCACGTTTTATCCAGTCCTTCTAGTTGCAGAGTTGCAAGTCAACAGTATGTGTTAGCCTGCCACTAAAAACAGTCTTACCCACTCCACAGTGCACCCGAGGCATATCAATTATAACACCAGACTATCGATGTAAATGTCTGTGTTGATAGAATACTGTTAGAAATAAAATTACCCTTGCATTGCATTGCAATAGTTATACTTTGTTCCCTGAAGTTGGTAGTAGGCATATAAGCAACGGCAGCGGCAGCGGCGGACTGATATTACCTAGGCTACTACTAGGTGTCCCGATTGGAGTGCGCTTCTCTGTTTACTTTTTGGCGCAGTACTACTAACCAGAGCAAGTAAAATTCTGCCGCTGCTTAGAAACTAGTCCCTCAAAATGTAATGCGATCATTTAAAATGCAAGGATAGAATAATGTTAGAAATAAAACTATCAACACAGACATTTACATCGAAAGTCTGGCGTTATAATTTATTTGCCTCGGGTGTACTGTGGAGTGGGTAAGACTGTTTTTAGTGGCAGGCTAACACATACGGATGACTTGCGCTAGCCTAGCACCTGCGAACTCTGCAACTAGAAGGACTGGATGAAATATGTTTAAAACGGTCTCCACTGATAAATATCACACTTGCTAACTTGGAAATGAAGGTCCTATGTCCAAAATCCTGAACCACACCTTTAAATTCCTTTGTATGGTCTTCACAACTGATCATTTATTCTACCTCAGCTTGCTATGCATTGTCATTATTGAAGTTGAGTATGTTTGTGCGTAGGGTTTGTAGGTTTTTTAAGATTTCTTTCACTTAGTCCCCACAACTAATGCTTTATCCTTTCTTAACTTGCTTCTAATTATCATATTGAAGTCAGGTTTGTGTGTAGGGCCTTCATGGTTTCTTGCACCCGGTCCCTATAACTCATGTTAAATAAAATAATGAAAGATGGCAATCTAAGTGCAAGGTGTTTAGAAGGTTGTTATGACTGACGGTCTATTTATAAGGTACACGTTAACACTTTGTGCCCATGTCTTTCTCTTCTTATCAAGGGTGAGGATGCCACTTGCAGCCTGGAAAATGTGTCTTCTACCAGTGACCTCCCAACATCTGCCACTCAGGTAACATAATCAGTCTTTGCCTGTTGTGGAAATAGTATTGTGAAGCAGAATTTGACGGTCATTAGGTAGGCTAGGGCCACAGTAATAGCGCTGGTGCTTACACCTCATGTGAAACTAGTTTGTCCAGCTATCGTTCTGCTCACTGTAACATAACTCCTGGAGCTGTATGTAAACTATTGCTAACTAGCTAGTTAGCCACTAATTTGAATTACATGCAACTTTTACTGCATCATACTAGGAGAGAGAAAATGCCAGGCAGAAAGTAACCATTCTTGTCATCTCATGAGAGAGGCTGCTTGTATGTCTGTTAGCACTACTTTGCTAGCCTAAGTAACATTAGCAATGGGTACAGTTTATAGCATACATGCACTGTTTTAAAAAAAGATACAAATCTAAGTGCAAGGTGAAGGTGTTTAGAAGGTTGTTATGACTGACGGTCTATTCATAGGGTACATGTTAACACTTTGTGCACATGTATTTCTCTTCTTATCAAGGGTGAGGATGCCACTTGCAGCCTGGAAAATGTGCCTTCTAGCAGTGACCTCCCAACATGTGCCACTCAGGTAACATAATCATGATGTGTCTGTTAGCACTACGTAGCCAGCCTAAGTAACGTAACCTTTGGGTACAGTTTATAGCATACAATTTCTTCCCCTTTGTCTTACAATATATGTAGTCTTTGCTTTCACTTGATTCCAACAACTGATATATCCTATTGAAGCTGAGAGTAGGCCAGGGCTTTTTGAATTCTATCAATTGGTCCCCACAACTGATGTTTTATCCTACCTCACTTTGATTCTAACTGTTTTATTGAAGTGAAGTGTGTGTAGGACCGCTTGAGATGCCTTTAGTTGGTCCCCACAACTTTGTGTGTGTAGGACTTTTTCAATTGGTCCCCACAACTCATGTTTTATCCTACCTGAATTTGATTCTATCTGTTTTATTGAAGTGAAGTGTGTGTAGGACCGCTTGAGATGCCTTTAGTTGGTCCCCACAACTTTGTGTGTGTAGGACTTTTTCAATTGGTTCCCACAACTCATGTTTTATCCTACCTCACTTTGATTCTAACTGTTTTATTGAAGTGAAGTGTGTGTAGGACCGCTTGAGATGCCTTTAGTTGGTCCCCACAACTTTGTGTGTGTAGGACTTTTTCAATTGGTCCCCACAAGTGATGTTTTTACAGTCCCTCAATTTTAAGTGTTTGGCAGTAGCTGAGTGTATTCTGTGCCTTTTCAAAGGGGTGGGTCAGGATTCTAGACATAGAACCTCATTTTCAAGTTAGCAAGTGTGATATTTATCAGTGGAGACTGTTTTCAGCACGTTTTATCCAGTCCTTCTAGTTGCAGAGTTGCAAGTCAACAGTATGTGTTAGCCTGCCACTAAAAACAGTCTTACCCACTCCACAGTGCACCCGAGGCATATCAATTATAACACCAGACTATCGATGTAAATGTCTGTGTTGATAGAATACTGTTAGAAATAAAATTACCCTTGCATTGCATTGCAATAGTTATACTTTGTTCCCTGAAGTTGGTAGTAGGCATATAAGCAACGGCAGCGGCAGCGGCGGACTGATATTACCTAGGCTACTACTAGGTGTCCCGATTGGAGTGCGCTTCTCTGTTTACTTTTTGGCGCAGTACTACTAACCAGAGCAAGTAAAATTCTGCCGCTGCTTAGAAACTAGTCCCTCAAAATGTAATGCGATCATTTAAAATGCAAGGATAGAATAATGTTAGAAATAAAACTATCAACACAGACATTTACATCGAAAGTCTGGCGTTATAATTTATTTGCCTCGGGTGTACTGTGGAGTGGGTAAGACTGTTTTTAGTGGCAGGCTAACACATACGGATGACTTGCGCTAGCCTAGCACCTGCGAACTCTGCAACTAGAAGGACTGGATGAAATATGTTTAAAACGGTCTCCACTGATAAATATCACACTTGCTAACTTGGAAATGAAGGTCCTATGTCCAAAATCCTGAACCACACCTTTAAATTCCTTTGTATGGTCTTCACAACTGATCATTTATTGTACCTCAGCTTGCTATGCATTGTCATTATTGAAGTTGAGTATGTTTGTGTGTAGGGTTTGTAGGTTTTTTAAGATTTCTTTCACTTAGTCCCCACAACTAATGCTTTATCCTTTCTTAACTTGCTTCTAATTATCATATTGAAGTCAGGTTTGTGTGTAGGGCCTTCATGGTTTCTTGCACCCGGTCCCTATAACTCATGTTAAATAAAATAATGAAAGATGGCAATCTAAGTGCAAGGTGTTTAGAAGGTTGTTATGACTGACGGTCTATTTATAAGGTACACGTTAACACTTTGTGCCCATGTCTTTCTCTTCTTATCAAGGGTGAGGATGCCACTTGCAGCCTGGAAAATGTGTCTTCTACCAGTGACCTCCCAACATCTGCCACTCAGGTAACATAATCAGTCTTTGCCTGTTGTGGAAATAGTATTGTGAAGCAGAATTTGACGGTCATTAGGTAGGCTAGGGCCACAGTAATAGCGCTGGTGCTTACACCTCATGTGAAACTAGTTTGTCCAGCTATCGTTCTGCTCACTTTAACATAACTCCTGGAGCTGTATGTAAACTATTGCTAACTAGCTAGTTAGCCACTAATTTGAATTACATGCAACTTTTACTGCATCATACTAGGAGAGAGAAAATGCCAGGCAGAAAGTAACCATTCTTGTCATCTCATGAGAGAGGCTGCTTGTATGTCTGTTAGCACTACTTTGCTAGCCTAAGTAACATTAGCAATGGGTACAGTTTATAGCATACATGCACTGTTTTAAAAAAAGATACAAATCTAAGTGCAAGGTGAAGGTGTTTAGAAGGTTGTTATGACTGACGGTCTATTCATAGGGTACATGTTAACACTTTGTGCACATGTATTTCTCTTCTTATCAAGGGTGAGGATGCCACTTGCAGCCTGGAAAATGTGCCTTCTAGCAGTGACCTCCCAACATGTGCCACTCAGGTAACATAATCATGATGTGTCTGTTAGCACTACGTAGCCAGCCTAAGTAACGTAACCTTTGGGTACAGTTTATAGCATACAATTTCTTCCCCTTTGTCTTACAATATATGTAGTCTTTGCTTTCACTTGATTCCAACAACTGATATATCCTATTGAAGCTGAGAGTAGGCCAGGGCTTTTTGAATTCTATCAATTGGTCCCCACAACTGATGTTTTATCCTACCTCACTTTGATTCTAACTGTTTTATTGAAGTGAAGTGTGTGTAGGACCGCTTGAGATGCCTTTAGTTGGTCCCCACAACTTTGTGTGTGTAGGACTTTTTCAATTGGTCCCCACAACTCATGTTTTATCCTACCTGAATTTGATTCTATCTGTTTTATTGAAGTG
The DNA here is from genome assembly GCF_046254945.1 of Alosa pseudoharengus. Classification (NCBI taxonomy): domain Eukaryota; kingdom Metazoa; phylum Chordata; class Actinopteri; order Clupeiformes; family Clupeidae; genus Alosa; species Alosa pseudoharengus. Next base: position 30,428,329 of record NW_027468859.1, on the reverse strand, counting down.
AAGTGTGTGTAGGACCGCTTGAGATGCCTTTAGTTGGTCCCCACAACTTTGTGTGTGTAGGACTTTTTCAATTGGTTCCCACAACTCATGTTTTATCCTACCTCACTTTGATTCTAACTGTTTTATTGAAGTGAAGTGTGTGTAGGACCGCTTGAGATGCCTTTAGTTGGTCCCCACAACTTTGTGTGTGTAGGACTTTTTCAATTGGTCCCCACAAGTGATGTTTTTACAGTCCCTCAATTTTAAGTGTTTGGCAGTAGCTGAGTGTATTCTGTGCCTTTTCAAAGGGGTGGGTCAGGATTCTAGACATAGAACCTCATTTTCAAGTTAGCAAGTGTGATATTTATCAGTGGAGACTGTTTTCAGCACGTTTTATCCAGTCCTTCTAGTTGCAGAGTTGCAAGTCAACAGTATGTGTTAGCCTGCCACTAAAAACAGTCTTACCCACTCCACAGTGCACCCGAGGCATATCAATTATAACACCAGACTATCGATGTAAATGTCTGTGTTGATAGAATACTGTTAGAAATAAAATTACCCTTGCATTGCATTGCAATAGTTATACTTTGTTCCCTGAAGTTGGTAGTAGGCATATAAGCAACGGCAGCGGCAGCGGCGGACTGATATTACCTAGGCTACTACTAGGTGTCCCGATTGGAGTGCGCTTCTCTGTTTACTTTTTGGCGCAGTACTACTAACCAGAGCAAGTAAAATTCTGCCGCTGCTTAGAAACTAGTCCCTCAAAATGTAATGCGATCATTTAAAATGCAAGGATAGAATAATGTTAGAAATAAAACTATCAACACAGACATTTACATCGAAAGTCTGGCGTTATAATTTATTTGCCTCGGGTGTACTGTGGAGTGGGTAAGACTGTTTTTAGTGGCAGGCTAACACATACGGATGACTTGCGCTAGCCTAGCACCTGCGAACTCTGCAACTAGAAGGACTGGATGAAATATGTTTAAAACGGTCTCCACTGATAAATATCACACTTGCTAACTTGGAAATGAAGGTCCTATGTCCAAAATCCTGAACCACACCTTTAAATTCCTTTGTATGGTCTTCACAACTGATCATTTATTGTACCTCAGCTTGCTATGCATTGTCATTATTGAAGTTGAGTATGTTTGTGTGTAGGGTTTGTAGGTTTTTTAAGATTTCTTTCACTTAGTCCCCACAACTAATGCTTTATCCTTTCTTAACTTGCTTCTAATTATCATATTGAAGTCAGGTTTGTGTGTAGGGCCTTCATGGTTTCTTGCACCCGGTCCCTATAACTCATGTTAAATAAAATAATGAAAGATGGCAATCTAAGTGCAAGGTGTTTAGAAGGTTGTTATGACTGACGGTCTATTTATAAGGTACACGTTAACACTTTGTGCCCATGTCTTTCTCTTCTTATCAAGGGTGAGGATGCCACTTGCAGCCTGGAAAATGTGTCTTCTACCAGTGACCTCCCAACATCTGCCACTCAGGTAACATAATCAGTCTTTGCCTGTTGTGGAAATAGTATTGTGAAGCAGAATTTGACGGTCATTAGGTAGGCTAGGGCCACAGTAATAGCGCTGGTGCTTACACCTCATGTGAAACTAGTTTGTCCAGCTATCGTTCTGCTCACTTTAACATAACTCCTGGAGCTGTATGTAAACTATTGCTAACTAGCTAGTTAGCCACTAATTTGAATTACATGCAACTTTTACTGCATCATACTAGGAGAGAGAAAATGCCAGGCAGAAAGTAACCATTCTTGTCATCTCATGAGAGAGGCTGCTTGTATGTCTGTTAGCACTACTTTGCTAGCCTAAGTAACATTAGCAATGGGTACAGTTTATAGCATACATGCACTGTTTTAAAAAAAGATACAAATCTAAGTGCAAGGTGAAGGTGTTTAGAAGGTTGTTATGACTGACGGTCTATTCATAGGGTACATGTTAACACTTTGTGCACATGTATTTCTCTTCTTATCAAGGGTGAGGATGCCACTTGCAGCCTGGAAAATGTGCCTTCTAGCAGTGACCTCCCAACATGTGCCACTCAGGTAACATAATCATGATGTGTCTGTTAGCACTACGTAGCCAGCCTAAGTAACGTAACCTTTGGGTACAGTTTATAGCATACAATTTCTTCCCCTTTGTCTTACAATATATGTAGTCTTTTCTTTCACTTGATTCCAACAACTGATATATCCTATTGAAGCTGAGAGTAGGCCAGGGCTTTTTGAATTCTATCAATTGGTCCCCACAACTGATGTTTTATCCTACCTCACTTTGATTCTAACTGTTTTATTGAAGTGAAGTGTGTGTAGGACCGCTTGAGATGCCTTTAGTTGGTCCCCACAACTTTGTGTGTGTAGGACCTTTTCATTTGGTCCCCACAACTGATGTTTTATCCTACCTCACTTTGATTTTAACTGTTTTATTGAAGTGAAGTGTGTGTAGGACCGCTTGAGATGCCTTTAGTTGGTCCCCACAACTTTGTGTGTGTAGGACTTTTTCAATTGGTTCCCACAACTCATGTTTTATCCTACCTCACTTTGATTCTAACTGTTTTATTGAAGTGAAGTGTGTGTAGGACCGCTTGAGATGCCTTTAGTTGGTCCCCACAACTTTGTGTGTGTAGGACTTTTTCAATTGGTCCCCACAAGTGATGTTTTTACAGTCCCTCAATTTTAAGTGTTTGGCAGTAGCTGAGTGTATTCTGTGCCTTTTCAAAGGGGTGGGTCAGGATTCTAGACATAGAACCTCATTTTCAAGTTAGCAAGTGTGATATTTATCAGTGGAGACTGTTTTCAGCACGTTTTATCCAGTCCTTCTAGTTGCAGAGTTGCAAGTCAACAGTATGTGTTAGCCTGCCACTAAAAACAGTCTTACCCACTCCACAGTGCACCCGAGGCATATCAATTATAACACCAGACTATCGATGTAAATGTCTGTGTTGATAGAATACTGTTAGAAATAAAATTACCCTTGCATTGCATTGCAATAGTTATACTTTGTTCCCTGAAGTTGGTAGTAGGCATATAAGCAACGGCAGCGGCAGCGGCGGACTGATATTACCTAGGCTACTACTAGGTGTCCCGATTGGAGTGCGCTTCTCTGTTTACTTTTTGGCGCAGTACTACTAACCACAGCAAGTAAAATTCTGCCGCTGCTTAGAAACTAGTCCCTCAAAATGTAATGCGATCAATTAAAATGCAAGGATAGAATAATGTTAGAAATAAAACTATCAACACAGACATTTACATCGAAAGTCTGGCGTTATAATTTATTTGCCTCGGGTGTACTGTGGAGTGGGTAAGACTGTTTTTAGTGGCAGGCTAACACATACGGATGACTTGCGCTAGCCTAGCACCTGCGAACTCTGCAACTAGAAGGACTGGATGAAAATATGTTTAAAACGGTCTCCACTGATAAATATCACACTTGCTAACTTGGAAATGAAGGTCCTATGTCCAAAATCCTGAACCACACCTTTAAATTCCTTTGTATGGTCTTCACAACTGATCATTTATTGTACCTCAGCTTGCTATGCATTGTCATTATTGAAGTTGAGTATGTTTGTGTGTAGGGTTTGTAGGTTTTTTAAGATTTCTTTCACTTAGTCCCCACAACTAATGCTTTATCCTTTCTTAACTTGCTTCTAATTATCATATTGAAGTCAGGTTTGTGTGTAGGGCCTTCATGGTTTCTTGCACCCGGTCCCTATAACTCATGTTAAATAAAATAATGAAAGATGGCAATCTAAGTGCAAGGTGAAAGTGTTTAGAAGGTTGTTATAACTGACGGTCTATTTATAAGGTACACGTTAACACTTTGTGCCCATGTCTTTCTCTTCTTATCAAGGGTGAGGATGCCACTTGCAGCCTGGAAAATGTGTCTTCTACCAGTGACCTCCCAACATCTGCCACTCAGGTAACATAATCAGTCTTTGCCTGTTGTGGAAATAGTATTGTGAAGCAGAATTTGACGGTCATTAGGTAGGCTAGGGCCACAGTAATAGCGCTGGTGCTTACACCTCATGTGAAACTAGTTTGTCCAGCTATCGTTCTGCTCACTGTAACATAACTCCTGGAGCTGTATGTAAACTATTGCTAACTAGCTAGTTAGCCACTAATTTGAATTACATGCAACTTTTACTGCATCATACTAGGAGAGAGAAAATGCCAGGCAGAAAGTAACCATTCTTGTCATCTCATGAGAGAGGCTGCTTGTATGTCTGTTAGCACTACTTTGCTAGCCTAAGTAACATTAGCAATGGGTACAGTTTATAGCATACATGCACTGTTTTAAAAAAAGATACAAATCTAAGTGCAAGGTGAAGGTGTTTAGAAGGTTGTTATGACTGACGGTCTATTCATAGGGTACATGTTAACACTTTGTGCACATGTATTTCTCTTCTTATCAAGGGTGAGGATGCCACTTGCAGCCTGGAAAATGTGCCTTCTAGCAGTGACCTCCCAACATGTGCCACTCAGGTAACATAATCATGATGTGTCTGTTAGCACTACGTAGCCAGCCTAAGTAACGTAACCTTTGGGTACAGTTTATAGCATACAATTTCTTCCCCTTTGTCTTACAATATATGTAGTCTTTTCTTTCACTTGATTCCAACAACTGATATATCCTATTGAAGCTGTGAGTAGGCCAGGGCTTTTTGAATTCTATCAATTGGTCCCCACAACTGATGTTTTATCCTACCTCACTTTGATTCTAACTGTTTTATTGAAGTGAAGTGTGTGTAGGACCGCTTGAGATGCCTTTAGTTGGTCCCCACAACTTTGTGTGTGTAGGACTTTTTCAATTGGTCCCCTCAACTCATGTTTTATCCTACCTCAATTTGATTTCTATCCGTTTTATTGAAGTGAAGTGTGTGTAGGACCGCTTGAGATGCCTTTAGTTGGTCCCCACAACTTTGTGTGTGTAGGACTTTTTCATTTGGTCCCCACAACTGATGTTTTATCCTACCTCACTTTGATTTTAACTGTTTTATTGAAGTGAAGTGTGTGTAGGACCGCTTGAGATGCCTTTAGTTGGTCCCCACAAATTTGTGTGTGTAGGACTTTTTCAATTGGTCCCCACAACTCATGTTTTATCCTACCTGAATTTGATTCTATCTGTTTTATTGAAGTGAAGTGTGTGTAGGACCGCTTGAGATGCCTTTAGTTGGTCCCCACAACTTTGTGTGTGTAGTACTTTTTCAATTGGTCCCCACAAGTGATGTTTTTACAGTCCCTCAATTTTAAGTGTTTGGCAGTAGCTGAGTGTATTCCGTGCCTTTTCAAAGGGGTGGGTCAGGATTCTAGACCTAGAACCTCATTTTCAAGTTAGCAAGTGTGATATTTATCAGTGGAGACTGTTTTCAGCACGTTTTATCCAGTCCTTCTAGTTGCAGAGTTGCAAGTCAACAGTATGTGTTAGCCTGCCACTAAAAACAGTCTTACCCACTCCACAGTGCACCCGAGGCATATAAATTATAACACCAGACTATCGATGTAAATGTCTGTGTTGATAGAATACTGTTAGAAATAAAATTACCCTTGCATTGCATTGCAATAATTATACATTGTTCCCTGAAGTTGGTAGTAGGCATATAAGCAACGGCAGCGGCGGACTGATATTACCTAGGCTACTATTAGGTGTCCCGATTGGAGTGCGCTTCTCTGTTTACTTTTCGGCGCAGTACTACTAACCAGAGCAAGTAAAATTCTGCCGCTGCTTAGAAACTAGTCCCTCAAAATGTAATGCGATCATTTAAAATGCAAGGATAGAATAATGTTAGAAATAAAACTATCAACACAGACATTTACATCGAAAGTCTGGCGTTATAATTAATTTGCCTCGGGTGTACTGTGGAGTGGGTAAGACTGTTTTTAGTGGCAGGCTAACACATACGGATGACTTGCGCTAGCCTAGCACCTGCGAACTCTGCAACTAGAAGGACTGGATGAAATATGTTTAAAACGGTCTCCACTGATAAATATCACACTTGCTAACTTGGAAATGAAGGTCCTATGTCCAAAATCCTGAACCACACCTTTAAATTCCTTTGTATGGTCTTCACAACTGATCATTTATTCTACCTCAGCTTGCTATGCATTGTCATTATTGAAGTTGAGTATGTTTGTGTGTAGGGTTTGTAGGTTTTTTAAGATTTCTTTCACTTAGTCCCCACAACTAATGCTTTATCCTTTCTTAACTTGCTTCTAATTATCATATTGAAGTCAGGTTTGTGTGTAGGGCCTTCATGGTTTCTTGCACCCGGTGCCTATAACTCATGTTAAATAAAATAATGAAAGATGGCAATTTAAGTGCAAGGTGAAAGTGTTTAGAAGGTTGTTATGACTGACGGTCTATTTATAAGGTACACGTTAACACTTTGTGCCCATGTCTTTCTCTTCTTATCAAGGGTGAGGCTGCCACTTGCAGCTTGGAAAATGTGCCTTCTACCAGTGACCTCCCAACATCTGCCACTCAGGTAACATAATCAGTCTTTGCCTGTTGTGGAAATAGTATTGTGAAGCAGAATTTGACGGTCATTAGGTAGGCTAGGGCCACAGTAATAGCGCTGGTGCTTACACCTCATGTGAAACTAGTTTGTCCAGCTATCGTTCTGCTCACTGTAACATAACTCCTGGAGCTGTATGTAAACTATTGCTAACTAGCTAGTTAGCCACTAATTTGAATTACATGCAACTTTTACTGCATCGTACTAGGAGAGAGAAAATGCCAGGCAGAAAGTAACCATTCTTGTCATCTCATAAGAGAGGCTGCTTGTATGTCTGTTAGCACTACTTTGCTAGCCTAAGTAACATTAGCAATGGGTACAGTTTATAGCATACATGCACTGTTTTAAAAAAAGATACAAATCTAAGTGCAAGGTGAAGGTGTTTAGAAGGTTGTTATGACTGACGGTCTATTCATAGGGTACATGTTAACACTTTGTGCACATGTATTTCTCTTCTTATCAAGGGTGAGGATGCCACTTGCAGCCTGGAAAATGTGCCTTCTAGCAGTGACCTCCCAACATGTGCCACTCAGGTAACATAATCATGATGTGTCTGTTAGCACTACGTAGCCAGCCTAAGTAACGTAACCTTTGGGTACAGTTTATAGCATACAATTTCTTCCCCTTTTGTCTTACAATATATGTAGTCTTTGCTTTCACTTGATTCCAACAACTGATATATCCTATTGAAGCTGAGAGTAGGCCAGGGCTTTTTGAATTCTATCAATTGGTCCCCACAACTGATGTTTTATCCTACCTCACTTTGATTCTAACTGTTTTATTGAAGTGAAGTGTGTGTAGGACCGCTTGAGATGCCTTTAGTTGGTCCCCACAACTTTGTGTGTGTAGGACTTTTTCAATTGGTCCCCTCAACTCATGTTTTATCCTACCTCAATTTGATTTCTATCCGTTTTATTGAAGTGAAGTGTGTGTAGGACCGCTTGAGATGCCTTTAGTTGGTCCCCACAACTTTGTGTGTGTAGGACTTTTTCATTTGGTCCCCACAACTGATGTTTTATCCTACCTCACTTTGATTTTAACTGTTTTATTGAAGTGAAGTGTGTGTAGGACCGCTTGAGATGCCTTTAGTTGGTCCCCACAAATTTGTGTGTGTAGGACTTTTTCAATTGGTCCCCACAACTCATGTTTTATCCTACCTGAATTTGATTCTATCTGTTTTATTGAAGTGAAGTGTGTGTAGGACCGCTTGAGATGCCTTTAGTTGGTCCCCACAACTTTGTGTGTGTAGTACTTTTTCAATTGGTCCCCACAAGTGATGTTTTTACAGTCCCTCAATTTTAAGTGTTTGGCAGTAGCTGAGTGTATTCCGTGCCTTTTCAAAGGGGTGGGTCAGGATTCTAGACCTAGAACCTCATTTTCAAGTTAGCAAGTGTGATATTTATCAGTGGAGACTGTTTTCAGCACGTTTTATCCAGTCCTTCTAGTTGCAGAGTTGCAAGTCAACAGTATGTGTTAGCCTGCCACTAAAAACAGTCTTACCCACTCCACAGTGCACCCGAGGCATATAAATTATAACACCAGACTATCGATGTAAATGTCTGTGTTGATAGAATACTGTTAGAAATAAAATTACCCTTGCATTGCATTGCAATAATTATACATTGTTCCCTGAAGTTGGTAGTAGGCATATAAGCAACGGCAGCGGCGGACTGATATTACCTAGGCTACTATTAGGTGTCCCGATTGGAGTGCGCTTCTCTGTTTACTTTTCGGCGCAGTACTACTAACCAGAGCAAGTAAAATTCTGCCGCTGCTTAGAAACTAGTCCCTCAAAATGTAATGCGATCATTTAAAATGCAAGGATAGAATAATGTTAGAAATAAAACTATCAACACAGACATTTACATCGAAAGTCTGGCGTTATAATTAATTTGCCTCGGGTGTACTGTGGAGTGGGTAAGACTGTTTTTAGTGGCAGGCTAACACATACGGATGACTTGCGCTAGCCTAGCACCTGCGAACTCTGCAACTAGAAGGACTGGATGAAATATGTTTAAAACGGTCTCCACTGATAAATATCACACTTGCTAACTTGGAAATGAAGGTCCTATGTCCAAAATCCTGAACCACACCTTTAAATTCCTTTGTATGGTCTTCACAACTGATCATTTATTCTACCTCAGCTTGCTATGCATTGTCATTATTGAAGTTGAGTATGTTTGTGTGTAGGGTTTGTAGGTTTTTTAAGATTTCTTTCACTTAGTCCCCACAACTAATGCTTTATCCTTTCTTAACTTGCTTCTAATTATCATATTGAAGTCAGGTTTGTGTGTAGGGCCTTCATGGTTTCTTGCACCCGGTGCCTATAACTCATGTTAAATAAAATAATGAAAGATGGCAATTTAAGTGCAAGGTGAAAGTGTTTAGAAGGTTGTTATGACTGACGGTCTATTTATAAGGTACACGTTAACACTTTGTGCCCATGTCTTTCTCTTCTTATCAAGGGTGAGGCTGCCACTTGCAGCTTGGAAAATGTGCCTTCTACCAGTGACCTCCCAACATCTGCCACTCAGGTAACATAATCAGTCTTTGCCTGTTGTGGAAATAGTATTGTGAAGCAGAATTTGACGGTCATTAGGTAGGCTAGGGCCACAGTAATAGCGCTGGTGCTTACACCTCATGTGAAACTAGTTTGTCCAGCTATCGTTCTGCTCACTGTAACATAACTCCTGGAGCTGTATGTAAACTATTGCTAACTAGCTAGTTAGCCACTAATTTGAATTACATGCAACTTTTACTGCATCGTACTAGGAGAGAGAAAATGCCAGGCAGAAAGTAACCATTCTTGTCATCTCATAAGAGAGGCTGCTTGTATGTCTGTTAGCACTACTTTGCTAGCCTAAGTAACATTAGCAATGGGTACAGTTTATAGCATACATGCACTGTTTTAAAAAAAGATACAAATCTAAGTGCAAGGTGAAGGTGTTTAGAAGGTTGTTATGACTGACGGTCTATTCATAGGGTACATGTTAACACTTTGTGCACATGTATTTCTCTTCTTATCAAGGGTGAGGATGCCACTTGCAGCCTGGAAAATGTGCCTTCTAGCAGTGACCTCCCAACATGTGCCACTCAGGTAACATAATCATGATGTGTCTGTTAGCACTACGTAGCCAGCCTAAGTAACGTAACCTTTGGGTACAGTTTATAGCATACAATTTCTTCCCCTTTTGTCTTACAATATATGTAGTCTTTGCTTTCACTTGATTCCAACAACTGATATATCCTATTGAAGCTGAGAGTAGGCCAGGGCTTTTTGAATTCTATCAATTGGTCCCCACAACTGATGTTTTATCCTACCTCACTTTGATTCTAACTGTTTTATTGAAGTGAAGTGTGTGTAGGACCGCTTGAGATGCCTTTAGTTGGTCCCCACAACTTTGTGTGTGTAGGACTTTTTCAATTGGTCCCCTCAACTCATGTTTTATCCTACCTCAATTTGATTTCTATCCGTTTTATTGAAGTGAAGTGTGTGTAGGACCGCTTGAGATGCCTTTAGTTGGTCCCCACAACTTTGTGTGTGTAGGACTTTTTCATTTGGTCCCCACAACTGATGTTTTATCCTACCTCACTTTGATTTTAACTGTTTTATTGAAGTGAAGTGTGTGTAGGACCGCTTGAGATGCCTTTAGTTGGTCCCCACAAATTTGTGTGTGTAGGACTTTTTCAATTGGTCCCCACAACTCATGTTTTATCCTACCTGAATTTGATTCTATCTGTTTTATTGAAGTGAAGTGTGTGTAGGACCGCTTGAGATGCCTTTAGTTGGTCCCCACAACTTTGTGTGTGTAGTACTTTTTCAATTGGTCCCCACAAGTGATGTTTTTACAGTCCCTCAATTTTAAGTGTTTGGCAGTAGCTGAGTGTATTCCGTGCCTTTTCAAAGGGGTGGGTCAGGATTCTAGACATAGAACCTCATTTTCAAGTTAGCAAGTGTGATATTTATCAGTGGAGACTGTTTTCAGCACGTTTTTTCCAGTCCTTCTAGTTGCAGAGTTGCAAGTCAACAGTATGTGTTAGCCTGCCACTAAAAACAGTCTTACCCACTCCACAGTGCACCCGAGGCATATAAATTATAACACCAGACTATCGATGTAAATGTCTGTGTTGATAGAATACTGTTAGAAATAAAATTACCCTTGCATTGCATTGCAATAATTATACATTGTTCCCTGAAGTTGGTAGTAGGCATATAAGCAACGGCAGCGGCGGACTGATATTACCTAGGCTACTATTAGGTGTCCCGATTGGAGTGCGCTTCTCTGTTTACTTTTCGGCGCAGTACTACTAACCAGAGCAAGTAAAATTCTGCCGCTGCTTAGAAACTAGTCCCTCAAAATGTAATGCGATCATTTAAAATGCAAGGATAGAATAATGTTAGAAATAAAACTATCAACACAGACATTTACATCGAAAGTCTGGCGTTATAATTAATTTGCCTCGGGTGTACTGTGGAGTGGGTAAGACTGTTTTTAGTGGCAGGCTAACACATACGGATGACTTGCGCTAGCCTAGCACCTGCGAACTCTGCAACTAGAAGGACTGGATGAAATATGTTTAAAACGGTCCTCACTGATAAATATCACACTTGCTAACTTGGAAATGAAGGTCCTATGTCCAAAATCCTGAACCACACCTTTAAATTCCTTTGTATGGTCTTCACAACTGATCATTTATTCTACCTCAGCTTGCTATGCATTGTCATTATTGAAGTTGAGTATGTTTGTGTGTAGGGTTTGTAGGTTTTTAAAGATTTTTTTCACTTAGTCCCCACAACTAATGCTTTATCCTTTCTTAACTTGCTTCTAATTATCATATTGAAGTCAGGTTTGTGTGTAGGGCCTTCATGGTTTCTTGCACCCGGTGCCTATAACTCATGTTAAATAAAATAATGAAAGATGGCAATTTAAGTGCAAGGTGAAAGTGTTTAGAAGGTTGTTATGACTGACGGTCTATTTATAAGGTACACGTTAACACTTTGTGCCCATGTCTTTCTCTTCTTATCAAGGGTGAGGCTGCCACTTGCAGCTTGGAAAATGTGCCTTCTACCAGTGACCTCCCAACATCTGCCACTCAGGTAACATAATCAGTCTTTGCCTGTTGTGGAAATAGTATTGTGAAGCAGAATTTGACGGTCATTAGGTAGGCTAGGGCCACAGTAATAGCGCTGGTGCTTACACCTCATGTGAAACTAGTTTGTCCAGCTATCGTTCTGCTCACTGTAACATAACTCCTGGAGCTGTATGTAAACTATTGCTAACTAGCTAGTTAGCCACTAATTTGAATTACATGCAACTTTTACTGCATCGTACTAGGAGAGAGAAAATGCCAGGCAGAAAGTAACCATTCTTGTCATCTCATAAGAGAGGCTGCTTGTATGTCTGTTAGCACTACTTTGCTAGCCTAAGTAACATTAGCAATGGGTACAGTTTATAGCATACATGCACTGTTTTAAAAAAAGATACAAATCTAAGTGCAAGGTGAAGGTGTTTAGAAGGTTGTTATGACTGACGGTCTATTCATAGGGTACATGTTAACACTTTGTGCGCATGTATTTCTCTTCTTATCAAGGGTGAGGATGCCACTTGCAACCTGGAAAATGTGCCTTCTAGCAGTGACCTCCCAACATGTGCCACTCAGGTAACATAATCATGATTAGTCTGTTAGCACTACGTAGCCAGCCTAAGTAACGTAACCTTTGGGTACAGTTTATAGCATACAATTTCTTCCCCTTTGTCTTACAATATATGTAGTCTTTGCTTTCACTTGATTCCAACAACTGATATATCCTATTGAAGCTGAGAGTAGGCCAGGGCTTTTTGAATTCTATCAATTGGTCCCCACAACTGATGTTTTATCCTACCTCAATTTGATTTCTATCCGTTTTATTGAAGTGAAGTGTGTGTAGGACCGCTTGAGATGCCTTTATTTGGTCCCCACAACTTTGTGTGTGTAGGACTTTTTCATTTGGTCCCCACAACTGATGTTTTATCCTACCTCACTTTGATTTTAACTGTTTTATTGAAGTGAAGTGTGTGTAGGACCGCTTGAGATGCCTTTAGTTGGTCCCCACAACTTTGTGTGTGTAGGACTTTTTCAATTGGTCCCCACAACTCATGTTTTATCCTACCTCAATTTGATTCTATCTGTTTTATTGAAGTGAAGTGTGTGTAGGACCGCTTGAGATGCCTTTAGTTGGTCCCCACTACTTTGTGTGTGTGTAGTACTTTTTCAATTGGTCCCCACAGGTGATGTTTTTACAGTCCCTCAATTTTAAGTGTTTGGCAGTAGCTGAGTGTATTCCGTGCCTTTTCAAAGGGGTGGGTCAGGATTCTAGACATAGAACCTCATTTTCAAGTTAGCAAGTGTGATATTTATCAGTGGAGACTGTTTTCAGCACGTTTTATCCAGTCCTTCTAGTTGCAGAGTTGCACGTCAACAGTATGTGTTAGCCTGCCACTAAAAACAGTCTTACCCACTCCACAGTGCACCCGAGGCATATAAATTATAACACCAGACTATCGATGTAAATGTCTGTGTTGATAGAATACTGTTAGAAATAAAATTACCCTTGCATTGCATTGCAATAGTTATACATTGTTCCCTGAAGTTGGTAGTAGGCATATAAGCAACGGCAGCGGCGGACTGATATTACCTAGGCTACTACTACAGTGGGCAGTGCTTCGACTTGGCCAGCTTCACTCGCGGTCCGCGCGTGGGATCACGCGGTGTCACGCGACTTTTATTTGTATTTTCCCAGTGAGACGCTGCAACAACCCAAACAACCGGTAGATGGCTCAAGTGAGTAGGGTGTCTCGTAAAAAGAAATGGAGCCTGGAAAACCCTACACAGACTTCACTACAGACTTTAGCAGTCTGGTTTAGAAATAATTTAATAGCCAGAAATATGCCTGCCCTGCCCTAATAAAGAAATATTTGGTTAACTGCGAGTGAATCCCGTTTGCAGCTGTAGAAGAAACGCAGGACATATTAAACATTCTGGTTTTCTCCGAGTGCAACGATGATAGACATACATAATTTGGACAAAATATAGAGCATATTAACCTCCGTTGCTCAGCCAAATGCCTTCCTGTTACGTCCTGTTATCACTGAGTTACAGGCGATAAACAATTTTTGATGGTCACAAGTTTACTTCATTAGCGGTTTATTTTTTTGATTATTAAAGTGTTTCATTTAAAGGTTTGACTTCGTGCTTATTCAGAGCATTTAGTGCTCTTCCCAATCCCAGACGTTCACATTGCATGTTTGTTTGTAATGGATGCAACCGCGAGATACGCTTGTCATAGGCGCCGATACCGTGGGTGCTCCGTCTCTCGGGCACCCACTGAAAACATCGAGCACCCACGTGTGCCAGCTTACAGTCCCGGCTAAATTTATATTAATTTAAAATCAAACATCGCAGTTTATGTTAAATTCAGCATCTCTCATAATGTGATTGGATATGTTGCTGTCAATTCCCTATACTAACCACCAATGAGAACGTCTCTCGTATGAAAATTCCTGACACTTCCCATCTGAAGAATTAACGCAAGGCTTTGTCGGGTCTTCAGCCCCGAATGTTTAAAATGTATATAGCCCTGAATATCATTTTAAAAGTAATAAGTAAGTCTGACAAAGCTTATTGTTTTGTGACACAGCTAAACACTGGTACCTCATAGAACGTCTATAACATAGCCTAGGTGGTCGCAACTCACAAAAGTAAAGCAGATAGAAAGAACTCACGCAAATCTAGCCTACAACACGCAGACAGCTTCATGCGCAGGGGAGAGAGGTGCTTTATGATTTTTGGCTTCTGATGGTATCTTGCTAATTCACTGAACTGCATTAGGTGACACAAATGGTATTGCCTTTATTTTATAACTCCTTGTCTGAGCGACTACCAGGCCTATGGTTTTTAAAAGTCAGATGTTCCCTGACAAATACATTCGAAAATTAAGAATGTTTATTGACTTGAAAAATACACTATTTTTTGCAAAATCTATTTTAATCAACCCGACCGCAACTCGGACCGCGAATATTAATTAGGACAAAATTATACCCGACCCGCGATCCGACCCGCTTATTTACAAAATGTGTGCTTTTGGTTATAGCCTGCATGCAGTGTGACAGTAGGCCATTTCTGTAAAACAAACTAATTTATTTGCGAAACTTTATGCAGTAGAACTACACGCAGTAGGCATGCAGGACATAATGTTTGCGCAGGAGAGAGTCTGAGAATAAGAGCGCAGGCACGCACGCAACCACCAAGGATTAGAACACTATAGGATACGATTTGAAGGCCATGTACATACATCTTTCTTTCGAAAACAGAAATGGTGAGGCAAGGTATAGGCAAGACTGAGATACATTGCTGGTCAAAACGTTAGCGTAAGAACTGGTTTATAATGCTGAATGAAGCACAAAGCACATTTACTAAAGCACATCCACTGTTTAAAGTCACAAACACAACGAACTAAGGTAACTTTTATGCATGCGCGAACCTATACATACCGGTAGATTTATTCCTGCAGGCTGCCCGTTTTGGCTGACATACTTAAATGGCTTCGCAAGAAGTAGGCCTACATAGACCATAACTTGTACTACTGTCATCTTTAAGAACCTTTCCCAATATTTCCCATAGCCTATATCGCTTTTCCTGAAGGGGTGTCTTTATTATTTTAACTCGCGTCTTCAGCTTCTTTACTGTTGACTTTACTGTATTGATGCTTTACTGTATTGATCTAATTTCGGGCAGACCGCGCAACACTGTGCGCTATGTAGATCGTTTCTCATTTCTCAAAATTTAGGTCTACTAGGCCCACAATAACGTCATCACCAAATACATCTTTTATTTTTAGTTGATCAACCACAAAGAGCATAGGCCTACTGTGCACAGTGCACTGACGACTGTAGCAGCCCAACCAGTTGTTGTAGATGAGAGGCAACCCCTTGTTTCAGATAGCCTGTACAACATGTTACCTGGGTGTTGCCTACGTTATTAATTAATGGTAGCCTACAATAGTTAATTGATTCGCCTAACATATTAGTTGGCTCAAAGAGTAGGGAATCAGGATGGAGAGAGTCACGCGTGTGTTGCTTTTGCGGGATCGAATCCAGTTTAATGCTAGTTTTCAAAACATATATTTTTTTTACATGTCTTTTGTCCGAGTGGCTGTAATGTAGCCGAGCGCTCATGGCGTATGAAAAGCGACTTCAAACCGCCTAAAACAACTTGTTTGTGAATGTCTGACAACTGCTGCAGCGCATGCACGCACAAGGAAACCAGTAGGTGGAGAAACCAGAAGGCACACAACACCGGAACGATTTTAAGGCTATTTCGCATACTCAATGGTGCTATTTCACACGCATTATAGCGACCCCCACTCACCGGGGTTAGGTGGAAGGTGTTAATAGGCGATTGGCGTAGCCTACAGTGGACTAGGGCTGTCAAAATTGCTCAAAAATGACGTTCGAATATCCCCTCTAAAATAAACACATGTATTCGAATATATTGGAATATCTAGGCTATATTATTTGCGCATTTTGTCAGTGACGCGCATCATGTCATCTGTTTTTAACTTTTTGTATGGTTATTGCTTGACAGGGGGGGATCCCAAGCAGCTTTCAGCCATAAGGCATTTCCTAATTCACCCGACACTGATATTCAAAATGTTGAAACTATTTCGGCATAGCATAAGCAGTTTAATTAAATGTAATGTTAGTTGTAAACAAACGGGCTATTTGGTGAGCCTTGGCCTCACAGATAGGCCTATTAACTGACCGCCAGATTCACGTTGGCTGGGGGGCAGGGGGGGCACAAGGGTCTATGATATGTTAATTCGGCCCTGCCCCCAACGAACGCAACTTTCCACCTCTGAGACAGCTTAAAAGAAGTCTAGAGGACTCCTAACTCACTGACCTACTTACTGTAGGCTGCGCAAACCACAGGCCTTTTTTTGGGCAAGCCTGCATTCGAGGCAGGCCTTCTGTTTTTATACAATTTTATATAAATCCTGCGCTAACAGTAATCCTCCTACCCCCGCTACCACAGCTGTGGATAGTGTGGCATGCTCACGCTTTATGTTTCCTTCTTGCAAACTAGGCCTATAGCCCAACCATTTACAGTACGTCTTCAAAAAATAACAACTGGCCAGATATGCCTTCATATCTTTGGGCTTCATTCAGCATTTTGTTCTTCCACTGGAAATGACTCTTCTAAATTTGGCACTTCACTGTATACAGTACATTCTATAGAGCTTCATTTCTATCATTTCACGCGGGCTCGGGCTGGGCTCGGGCTTGCACGGTAGGCTAAATGAGCGGTCAGGTGATGCGTTTCGGTTAGCTGCGAGAAAGATGCAGAAATGGATGCTTAGGTGAAACAGAGGCTGGCCTCTTGTGACAGGCGTTTTAGTTGCACCGGCAAAGAAAGCAAAGTCTGAGGTGTGGAAAAGTTTTGATCATGTGCATAATGAGAATAATGAGCCAGTGGTTATGTAAAATCCAAAGGATGCAACATTCTGTAGAACGGCAGGGAATTCGTCGCTGATAAGGCATGTTGATCAAAGCTGTCGGTGCCCATCAGGATCACATCGTTTGTTAGGCTACAGCAACAAAATCAAACCCTGCAAAGGTGAAACAAATGATTACGGAGAAGAAGTGTGTCAGCTTTCGCTGTAAAGACATTAGGCCTTTTAATAACGTAAATGGCGAGGGGTTTGAAAAGCTGGAGCAAGAACTATTTAATGTCGGGGCTGCGTATGGGAGGGTTCCCGCAAACTTCAGAATGCTGAGAGGACTTGCTATTTTGTTTCTTTGTTCCAACTTCCAAGTGGCCTAGGCTACGTTAGTCATGAATAAATGATGTCAAATGTTACTCATTCTTGACAAAAGGCAAAAGAGCTGCGTGCGTGCGGACATTTGAATAATGTCGGGCTGTAAACGGGTTCGGGCTTTTAAAAAGCTGTCAGTCTCGGGCTCGGTCAGGGCTCGGGCTGATTTCTGTGGGGGTCGGGTCTTGTCGGGCCTAAATTTAAAGGCCGATTATAGCTCTACTTCACTGAGCAACAGTGGGTGGAGACCTTTAGATTCACAAGTCAGGGTTTGAAGAATTATGACGAATGATAGACCTGGCTGTTGCCCCGAGTAGGCTACTCGTTGTCGGATGCCTATCCCAACAAACAAGCCATCGCATCTATCTATCCATAAATTGCAGGAATGTCTGTCTGTCTGTCTGCGTGTCGTTGGTCCGTTCGATTTCAAACTTGGCAGGTGTCTTGCTACTGGCATGAGTAGTGTCTTGTTACTGGCATGAGTAAGTGCAGTGCATAGTTTGACATTGTTTGGATAAGAAAAGCTAAATATATCGTTATATATCGGTAAAAGAAACACACGTTGGCTTTCTCCGCTCTACCATAGCCACCCTCTCACACAGAACTGCGCACAGGACCAGAGAGAGGATAAGCGGAGATTTGATTATCATCTCTGATCTCAACAATAAAGACTTCCTGTATGTTTACTTGCATAAAATGATTACGCGGATTTTGCAACAACAGGCCAACAAACACGAGTATGTAGTTCTATTCAAAATTACATGAAAAGTATGTGCAATAAACTGATGCTTTGAATAGCCCAGGCTACATTGGACGTGAGACTTTGAAAAAACAAACTACATTTCCGACTGCAAGGTCCCAAATTGAAACAAGCCATGGGCTAATGGTCCCGAATTTAACGTTTCAGAAGACGTGCCACACAGCTAGACAACAAGTGGCAGACAGAGAAACGTCACTTATGCTACCAAACACTGCTTTTGAGTCACATCGTTGCAAATGTCAAACGATCACAAAATGGCTTGTCTTCACTATCAGGAAAGTTATGCAATAAGCTAGGCCTATAGCCTTAACTCAAAACATTTGTTATTCCATTCCGATCTGTAGAAATCACATGCAGTCATGCCTAAATTCTTCTTAGGCTACTGCACATTAATTATAGGCTAATATATTATGATATTCAGTATACATTATTGAATGCTTAGCTGGAATGATGTTTTTCCCTATCATCCTATTGTTAAAGCAGGCATACCTGCGGGCATGTATCGGGCTACAGGTTTTCTACAGGAATGGCATGTTTTAACGGGCACTGCACTAGTTGTATAAACTTGCGATGTGTGCCAATCGAGTTGTTGGCGAAAACTTTAGCGTCAGCAAAACAGCTGTGCACCGATGCGTGTATTCAGTTTTATTCTACGGAAACAAGCAAGAGAACACACCAAGTTGCCTAATGTTATAGGGAAGCGCCAGAGATTGCTGAGATTCTCTGAAGGTTACGTCACACGATGCGAATAAACCGTTTCCATCAACTTTATTCGCATTATACCTTATGCGCATCGAGAGTTAATCCACCCCCCTCTAGCGAATCAAATATAGATGCGCATTAGGATTTTTTATGCGCATTTCACGTGTTTCCAACCGGGATCTCTTATTCGAATAGATTAAATGCGCATTAGGAAGTTGGATGGAAACACGCTAATAGTTGTCTAAGCCTCTATAGCGTAGCCTGTTAAAAACGTCGCAGAAGCCTACCCAAGGCTACAGATTCATTCTGAACAGTTATTTCTCTACTGGCTCAATTATCACACCACTGTTTTGATTTGCGTAGTTGCGTTAACCCAACACTGACAATAATGTAGACAGCAAATTTCGATTTCGATTTTCGTTACCACTGTGTAGTCAAGCCTTAAGACATACCCAAGTAGCCTAAATCGAGGTAATGTTTAATTATGCATGATTTATTTTGTTATTGAATTCGTAGGCTGGGATTACTCTCGGCAAGTCTCCTGCTTTTTCAGAAGGGGGGCGGCAGGCAGAGCGATGTACAGTGGCAGAGCGACGCACAGTGGCTGAAAGTGGTACTAAAGCTTCATGCAGCATCACGGCCTCGTAATGCGCGAATGAAGTGGTCATTTGAAAGCGATGCCCACTGTAGGTGTCCCGATTGGAGTGCGCTTCTCTGTTTACTTTTCGGCGCAGTACTACTAACCAGAGCAAGTAAAATTCTGCCGCTGCTTAAAAACTAGTCCCTCAAAATGTAATGCGATCATTTAAAATGCAAGGATAGAATAATGTTAGAAATAAAACTATCAACACAGACATTTACATCGATAATCTGGCGTTATAATTTATTTGCCTCGGGTGTACTGTGGAGTGGGTAAGACTGTTTTTAGTGGCAGGCTAACACATACGGATGACTTGCGCTAGCCTAGCACCTGCGAACTCTGCGAACTAGAAGGACTGGATGAAATATGTTTAAAACGGTCTCCACTGATAAATATCACACTTGCTAACTTGGAAATGAAGGTCCTATGTCCAAAATCCTGAACCACACCTTTAAATTCCTTTGTATGGTCTTCACAACTGACCATTTATTCTACCTCAGCTTGCTATGCATTGTCATTATTGAAGTTGAGTATGTTTGTGTGTAGGGTTTGTAGGTTTTTTAAGATTTCTTTCACTTAGTCCCCACAACTAATGCTTTATCCTTTCTTAACTTGCTTCTAATTATCATATTGAAGTCAGGTTTGTGTGTAGGGCCTTCATGGTTTCTTGCACCCGGTGCCTATAACTCATGTTAAATAAAATAATGAAAGATGGCAATTTAAGTGCAAGGTGAAAGTGTTTAGAAGGTTGTTATGACTGACGGTCTATTTATAAGGTACACGTTAACACTTTGTGCCCATGTCTTTCTCTTCTTGTCAAGGGTGAGGCTGCCACTTGCAGCTTGGAAAATGTGCCTTCTACCAGTGACCTCCCAACATCTGCCACTCAGGTAACATAATCAGTCTTTGCCTGTTGTGGAAATAGTATTGTGAAGC
The DNA here is from genome assembly GCF_046254945.1 of Alosa pseudoharengus. Taxonomy (NCBI): domain Eukaryota; kingdom Metazoa; phylum Chordata; class Actinopteri; order Clupeiformes; family Clupeidae; genus Alosa; species Alosa pseudoharengus. The sequence continues at coordinate 30,407,932 of NW_027468859.1, read as the reverse complement.
AGAATTTGACGGTCATTAGGTAGGCTAGGGCCACAGTAATAGCGCTGGTGCTTACACCTCATGTGAAACTAGTTTGTCCAGCTATCGTTCTGCTCACTGTAACATAACTCCTGGAGCTGTATGTAAACTATTGCTAACTAGCTAGTTAGCCACTAATTTGAATTACATGCAACTTTTACTGCATCATACTAGGAGAGAGAAAATGCCAGGCAGAAAGTAACCATTCTTGTCATCTCATAAGAGAGGCTGCTTGTATGTCTGTTAGCACTACTTTGCTAGCCTAAGTAACATTAGCAATGGGTACAGTTTATAGCATACATGCACTGTTTTAAAAAAAGATACAAATCTAAGTGCAAGGTGAAGGTGTTTAGAAGGTTGTTATGACTGACGGTCTATTCATAGGGTACATGTTAACACTTTGTGCACATGTATTTCTCTTCTTATCAAGGGTGAGGATGCCACTTGCAGCCTGGAAAATGTGCCTTCTAGCAGTGACCTCCCAACATGTGCCACTCAGGTAGCATAATCATGATGTGTCTGTTAGCACTACGTAGCCAGCCTAAGTAACGTAACCTTTGGGTACAGTTTATAGCATACAATTTCTTCCCCTTTGTCTTACAATATATGTAGTCTTTGCTTTCACTTGATTCCAACAACTGATATATCCTATTGAAGCTGAGAGTAGGCCAGGGCTTTTTGAATTCTATCAATTGGTCCCCACAACTGATGTTTTATCCTACCTCACTTTGATTTTAACTGTTTTATTGAAGTGAAGTGTGTGTAGGACCGCTTGAGATGCCTTTAGTTGGTCCCCACAACTTTGTGTGTGTAGGACTTTTTCAATTGGTCCCCACAACTCATGTTTTATCCTACCTCACTTTGATTTTAACTGTTTTATTGAAGTGAAGTGTGTGTAGGACCGCTTGAGATGCCTTTAGTTGGTCCCTACAACTTTGTGTGTGTAGGACTTTTTCAATTGGTCCCCACAACTCATGTTTTATCCTACCTGAATTTGATTCTATCTGTTTTATTGAAGTGAAGTGTGTGTAGGACCGCTTGAGATGCCTTTAGTTGGCTAAGATATGCCTGCTTGACAACGGGAGACATGGAACTAACGACTGGCCTTTGGCCATAGCAACCATCCATTTAGAACTAGTAACGGCAGTTTGTGCTTTGTGGCGGAAAGAAGTAGTTCTACAAACCATAGTTTTAGAGATTAAAACTTTTCCATTATAACAGTAAATGAACACAATGCAAGTGGCAACAGTGGAATAAGCAGGATAATGGACTTCGCCCTTTTTGACGCTTCGCGTCGGGCTGTTTATCATCTAGAATGTGTATTAACTTTGTATAGTTAAACAGCATGTCGTCCATTATCCCTTACATATACAACCCAGGGTTCCCGCGGATCCTTAAAAAGTCTTAAAAAGTCTTAAATACAACTTTCGGTTTTTAAGGCCTAAAAAAGTCTTAAATTGTCTGGGATGTCTTGAATTTTCGAAAGGGAGGTATTAAATTTGCGTATGGGAGTGAAATAGAGCGAGTGAAATGTCTCCATCAGGTTTCGTGTATTTAAAAGGCAATTGTATAAGTGACTATGAGGCTACGGGAGGAAGTGTAGGGGTTGCAGAGTGAAGATGTTTTTCACGGGTGTGGTTAAAGGTGTGCAAACGGTATTAATGCAGTAGGCTATGAACAAATATGGCTGACGTTTTCGTGCAGAGGCCTGAGGGATACGCAGGTAGCCTACATGAGCAGGAGAAAGAGTTGGTAAGCCAGTTAGCGATAGGTTGGCCATACGTTCGTATTTAGGCTGGACATATGGATTTTAAAAGCCCTGTCTGGCATCCGGCGCAGCCTCAAACCGGACGCTCATTTGTCCTCCTTTTTGGAGTTGCGCTGGGCATCTAGAATCTTTGCTCGGACGCAGCAACGTTTCACAAACTATGGACGCGAAGACTGCTGGTCAAATTATGCGCAGTGCTTCTGTCACTCGTCTGATAATTTGCTGCGCAATTTATGAAGGAACCACGGACTGACATAAAAAGAAGACAAACGTTTTCGCAGACCATTAACAATTAATCTAGCGATTATTTTTTTCGATGCATCGATTAATCTAACGATTCATTTTTTCAGTCTGATTCGATTATCGATTATCTCCCCATTAATTCATTATAATAGCAACTTATACATGTTTATTTACATATCTGAATGAAAAAACATGAATTTTTTAACATTGCAATATTTGTTTATTGCTCTTAAGATTCCAAAATAAGACTACGCCTATAAAAGTGCAAAGTAATGCATTCTTAGTCAGAGGTAGCATTAAATAAAGTTCAGTAGTGTATGTCTAATTGAGTGCCTGTCATTTGAAGACGTTTGTGTGGGAATCCTTGCAATTAACATTAACACAGTTAAAAGGCTGCTGATGTGTGGATGCAATTCATAACGTAGTCAGTTCAAATAACGGTTTGTAGGACCTACTTCTCCTTTGGACAAGCACTTTTGAGTCTTGGAAAACACTTTTCCTTTTACATCGGGATTTTGCAAACATTCCGAGTCAATAAAATGAGCCCTGCATGAGTAACGAATACAAGCAGCTGCAAGTAAGCATGCTAAACTTGACATCCAAACAGTATTCTAACGTTAGCTTTGAGATACTGCTTGATTGCATACTGTAACTTAACTTAGTTTAGTCTCCTCAATGTACTATGTTGTGATAAGACCTTAGCAGAGTTTAGAGTTTACTTTAACTTTTAATGCAGTAGTTTTGAACAAATTTGCGCAGCATGGTCACGATGCTAAGCGGATTTATTGGCAATTTAGCCCACTGTTCTATGCAGTGCTTCTATGTGGCAACAACAATCCTTCAACAATCGTGAATATTTTGTTAAATGGTCATGCAGAGGAGCAGCGGGCTCATTACGAGAGAGAGCGGGCGGGGCGAGGAAAGGCTGTGTGAGTAAAAAGTGCAGCTCAATGAAATGAACTTATCTAATCTTTAAAATAGTAGGCCTACAACATAGAACAATGTGTTCTATCAATGTGTGGTGGCCGGTTTTGATTTTGTGGTGCCCAGCCACAGATTAGTCAACGTATGGAAAACACTGAAGATGTAAAATTAAAAATATTTAGCAGCACACGTTATGCTTGACGAATCGACACTCATATTTTGCGTCAACATATTTTTTGCGTCGATGTCATCGATTACGTCGACGCGTTGCCCTATCCTTCTATGATCGCATCAAAATCGCTATTTTTAATACGCTAAGAAGGCTTGACACAACATGAAACCTTGTTTGAAGTATCACCAGGGTCTCTACACGTGAACTAGAGCAAACTTGATTGTTTGTGTACAAAGAGTTTAATGAAAAGAAAGCTCGCTGCCATTTTGCCAAAACCTCTACTTCAAACATCATCGGAAGTAATGTGACCCTACCATGCTTAGAGAACCTTTAATATGACTTTTTGGAATCAAGTTTTGTTTATCTCTCTCTTTCTCTCTCTCTCTCGACAGCTCACTTTGTTCCAAAGAGGAAATGGGAAACGAAGGAAGTGGAAGCAATAGAAAAGCACTTGAGTGTTTTTCTTAAATCTTTACGTGTCCCAGGGAAACTAGACTGTGTTAGATGCTTAGAAGCAGAGCCCACAGCTTTAAAAAACAGAAACTGGCAGGCTATCAAATTTTTTGTGTAGAAACGAATTGTTTCCCTCAAAAGAAAACTGTAATTCCTGAATTACCTGTAATTAGTTTGGAGTGAATAATAGTAGAGAGAAAATGTAATGCAGAGAGAAGCCATTCTAGGCATCTCATGAGAGCCTGCTTGTGCGTCTGTTAGCACTATGTAGCTAGCCCAAGTAACATTAGCTATGGGTACAGTTTATAACATATAATTTATTCCCTTTTGTCTTACAATACAGTACCCTCTAGAATTATTTGCACCTCTGCTAAAGTTGACTAAAAAGGGGAATATAAAATCATCTTTTGGACATTTATCTTAATGCCATAAGTTAAAAAAATTCAGAAATATCCAACCTTTAAGGACACCAATGTTCTTTGTGAATGAATAATGTATCAAATAAATAAATGTTCTTCCTTAAAATACAGGGGTCATAAGTATTGGCACCCCAATGTTAAATTCCAATAGAGGCAGGCAGATTTTTTTTTTGAAAGGCCAGTTATTTCATGGGTCCAGGATACTATGCATCCTGATAAAGTTCCCTTGGCCTTTGGAATTAAAATAGCCCCACATCACATACCCTTCACCATACCTAGAGATTGGCATGGTTTTATTTCAGTTAGCCTATTAGCTGGTTTAATTTGCATTGAGCTCAATGAGCATCAAACCAGCTAACAGGCTAACTGAATAACACCATGCCAATCTCTAGATATGGTGAAGGGTATGTGATGTGGGGCTATTTTAACTCCAAAGGCCAAGGGGACTTTATCAGGATGCATAGTATCCCGGATCCATGAAATACAGTGCCTAGAAAAAGTATTCAGCCCCATGCTTAAGTTGACTAAAAAGAGGAATAAAAAAATCATCTTTTGGAAATGGATCTTAATGCCTTAATTACAAAAATGAGGTAAAATCCAACCTTTAAGGACACCAATTTTCTTTGTAAATGAATAATGTATCGTAAATAAATAAATGTTCTTCATTAAAATACAGGGTGCATAAGTATTCATACCCTTAAACCTATATTGAATTCCCATAGAGGCAGGCAGATTTTTATTTTTAAAGGCGTTATTTAATGGATCCAGGATACTATGCATCCTGATAAAGTTCCCTTGGCCTATGGATTTAAAATAGTCCCACATCACATACCCTTCACCATACCTAGAGATTGGCATGGTGTGTTTCAGTTAGCCTATTAGCTGGTTTGATGCTCAAATCAAACCAGCTAATAGGCTAACTAAAATACACATCATGCCAATCTCTAGATATGGTGAACGGTAATAATAAATAATACTGTTTAGGGTATGAAGTATAGTAAATCTTAATGAATAACACATACAAGAAGTATGAAGCACATGTGGCCACACAAGAATGATGATGGTGGAGGTCTGCAATGGGTGTCTATGATCTGTCTACTTCTCACCTCTCTTACAGTAGGAGGTAAGTTGAGGCTTGTCACACATATATGTATATGGTGCATATATTTATATATGGAAAGAGATAAATACCTGTGTGTGTGTGTTTTTGTATCGTCAAGTGGGAACTCCATCCTGAACTATTTGTATCATCGTAGGGATGAAATCCAGGTCTCTCATGTTTTCAATGGATACAGGCCCCAGTTCACATTTGCTTAGCATTTGATTCAAAGTTTTAGTTTGTCCCAAGTCATGACATTTTGTGTGTTTGCCAGGATTGCAATGAGGAGAACAACTAGTGGATTTACGTCCACTCTCCCTCCCCCACAACCATGCACATAAATGCACTACACACCTACACAACTTTTGAAATCGGATGATAATGAGGATCATTACGCTGCATTCTCAAGTTCGTAGTAAATGAAAGGCAGAAGTAAAAGTTAACGTTAAGTTAAATCGTTCACCTAGCATAGCCATAGAGCACAGCCATAGCGAGATGCTAATGAGAGAACCAGCCATGCAACAGCGCCCCGAAGACACAGCATTTTTATTGTGTACAGGGGGAACATGCCACGAGAAGTAGGCTATTTACAATGGCAGAGTAAAATATAAATATCGCCACTTTAGGGGCAGCTCTAGAGTTGGCAAACACATCTGAACCTGCATACGATGAGAATGAGAAAAAAAACACAAAAGGAACATTTCAAGCACATTATTGTACGTGTGGCTGCACAAGCACAGTGATCGTGAGGGTCTGCAGTGGGTGTCCATGATCTGTCCTATTTTTCTAGGCTTTCTAGGCTTTGGGGCAGCCGTGGCCGCGGCTGAAGTGCCCTTGAGCAAGGCACCTAACCCCTCACTGCTCCCCGAGCGCCGCCATTGTAGCAGGCAGCTCACTGCGCCAGGATTAGTGTGTGCTTCACCTCACTGTATGTTCACTGTGTGCTGTTTGTGTTTCACTAATTCACTGATTGGGTTAAATGCAGAGACCAAATTTCCCTCACGGGATCAAAAAAGTATATATACTTATCAATAGATTTGCTTAAAATTTCAGATTTGTCCCCACCTCTCCCAAAATCTTGACTGTGTGTGTGTGTGTATCCTTATGCTAATGAGATTGGTCCCCATCATGTATGAGGTCCCCGTGTGTGTTGTTTTTTATCATAGTAGGCGTGTTTATGTAAATGAGGTCCCCACTCATCACAATATCTTGGCTTATTTTGCTGGTCCCCAAATGTGGCTGTAAATTCAGGTCAGGAAACTTTTTGCGAGTGTATCACTAATTTGAGGTGACCAGTCAGTTTGATAATTTTAAACAAACAAGCCTGATTTTTTTCAGACCTGTAGCACCTCTGGAAACAGTGGTTCCCATATAGCACCTTTTTTGACAGGTGGCCCCACTAAGTAATAAATACCAGTATGTGTGTGTGTGTGTGTGTGTGTGTGTGTGTGTGTGTGTGTGTGTGTGTGTGTGTGTGTGTGTGTCTGTCTTTAAGCCAGTGTTGTTTCCACATGAGTGAGTAGCAGTAGGCAGAGGGGCTGTAGTCTGGGCCATAGCTTTCAGTTTTCAGGGTCAACAGTAAACCTACCAAACACAAACACACTCTAGTTGTTCATTACGCTTACCACTATTTCTCTCAAATTAGCATAAAAAAAGTTGTATTTCTACAAGTGTAATGTTGTTGTTGTTGTTGTTTTACTGATGCTGATTGTTATTCTGACCTGACTGTGACTTCACAGGGAGCCAAGAACCACGGCGTGGTGATGCCGGACGCCAATAAGGAGAACACGCTGAACCAGCTGGTGGGTGCGGCGTTTGGGGCGGCAGGTCAGCGCTGCATGGCCCTCAGCACCGCCATCCTGGTGGGAGAGGCGCGCGACTGGCTGCCCGAGCTGGTGGAACGCACCAAGAACCTGCGCGTCAATGCAGGTAAATGTGTGCTCTCTCACACACGCACACACACACACACACACACACACGAACCTGCGCGTCAATGCAGGTAAATGTGTGCTCTCTCACACACACACACACACACACACACACACACACACACACACGAATCTGCGCGTCAATGCAGGTAAATGTGTGCTCTCTCACACACACACACACACACACACACACACACACGAATCTGCGCGTCAATGCCGGTAAATGTGTGCTCGCTCACTCCCCCACACACACGCACACACACACACACACACACACACAAACCTGCGCGTCAATGCAGGTAAATGTGTGCTCGCTCACTCACACACACAGACACACACACATAAGAACCTGCGCGTCAATGCAGGTAAATATGTGCTTGCTCACTCACACACACACACACACACTCTCAAGAACCTGCGCGTCAACACAGGTAAATGTGTACTCACTCACTCACCTACCTGTGTGTCAACGCAGGTAAATATGTAGCGTATTTTCCGGACTATATGTCGCTCCGGAGTATAAGTCGCATCAGTCAAAAAATGCCTCATGAAGAGAAAAAAAAACATATATATAAGTCGGACCGGACTATAAGTTGCATTTATTTAGAAATTTATTTCACAAAATCCAAGACCAAGAGCAGACAGTGACTATGTAACTGGACACATAGAGGCCAAAAAGATTGAGAATTCTACCAGGAATGTTAATGAAGTTGAAGGAGTAGGAGGAGGGCCCGACAACAATTGTAAAGCAATTTACAAAAGATTCACTGAACATAAATGCTGATGTGGTACATGAAAATGTAGCTAAAAAAGTAGAGAATGCAATGAAATCAGGCATTTTGGGCGATATGGAGGCACAAGCCGGCAGCAGAGCAAGTAATGGCAGCAAGCTGAGGAAGGCGGCCAGGTTCCGATGGTAATTGTAAAGCAATTTACAAAAGATTCACTGAACATAAATGCTGATGTGGTACATGAAAATTCAGCTAAAAATGTGGAGAATGCAACGCGATCGAGCATTTTGGGCGATTTGGAGGTACAAGCCGGCAGCAGAGAAAATGCTGGACAGGCTACCTCCGAGAGAGCGAGAGAGAAAAAAAGATGAAAAACGATGAAAAAAATGTGACTTATAGTCCGGAAAATACGGTACTTGCACTCTTAAACTTGCATGTCAACGCAGGTAAATGTGTACTCACACACACATACTTACACACACTCAAATTTGTGCCAGCAATTAGCAGATAGGTGATTTAAGCTGGAGTCTGCTGCTTGGCAAAAAATTGTTGATATTTAAGCTTAACAGCCCAACAAATTACACCCCTGGTGTGTGCTTGTAAGCACTGTCGATTAGTAGGGATTTTTTATTGCTCTGTTCGAGCAACTATGTTTCTTTAACCTTAGAGCCAGGGCTGTGTGCTTTAAAAAACAAACAAAAAAAAACTGTGTTCATACTTGCACCAAACAGACGGCTAGAGGACTGTGAAGAGCAATTTGTGGAATTTGTCAAAAAAGGCAGAAGATTAGAATTGTGTAATGTATTTTTAGAAAGCTGTTGCGAGGCTGACATTTAGACAAACATGTAGCTACAACTTTTTACAAAATGAGGTGCATTGAGTCCCGTCGTGTTCATGTGTTTTTCCGTGTGCTGTTGCACCTCCGTATTAGCCAGGGTTCTACCCTTTTGGGTAAGAAGAAAGACAATAAGTTGGTGAAGTAGGCTCCAGTAAGTTTCTTATAAAGTGGAAAATAAGTTGGTGAAGTAGGTTCTAGTAAGTTTCTTATAAAGTTGAAGGTTACAGGGTGTGCTTCACAATAAAATGTCTGGAGAGAAAAAAAACTGGCTAAAATGCTTATCACAGAGTATTCACACATCCTACACTCTCACACACACACGCACGCATGCACACACACAGGACTGGGCTTGCCAAACGGGTAGTGCTGATTAGCCCTGTTCTCTAGTCTTAGTGATGCTCAAGGGTTTCAGGTATCTGGAAGGATTATTGGTGCTTCACTCCCCTCCCTGAAGGACATTTACACCACCCACCTCACCCGCAAGGCGATCACAATTGTGAGTGATGCAAGTCACCCCGCTCACAATTTGTTTGATCTACTGCCCTCTGGGAAGAGGTACAGAAGCCTGCGCTCCCGCACCACCAGACTCACCAACAGCTTCATACACCAGGCTGTTAGGATGCTGAACTCTCTCCCCCCTCCACCCTCAGCTACATAACATCCTGGACTTTGGACCCACAATGGCTGCCTTGCACTACTCCACTTGCACTACTCCACTTGTACACTTGCACACTTTGCAACTTGTTGTTGTTGTCCTGTTGTCCTGAAAACACTTCTGAACACACTTCTGCTGCTATTACATAACTTGCACCACTATGCCACTTGCATACTTAGGTCAAACAGAACTACCTCAGCCACTTATTGGCCTGACTTTTGCACTATTATATTGACTGTCTATGCACAATTGCACAATTTCAACCCAAATTTTGCTGCTCTTATTTCTTCATTGTATGTGCCTTCTTATTTACTTTTTATATTGTTTACTTGAATGTTATGTTTGTCTGTGGACTTAATTGGTAAAATATGTCTTGTCTCCACCGTGGGTTAGTGGGAAACGTAATTTCGATCTCTTTGTATGTCTTGACATGTGAAGAAATTGACAATAAAGCAGACTGACTTTGACTTTGAGGTGGCCACCACAGCTAACTTGTATGGACGTGTAATGGCACTGCTGAAAGCCTGGGATGCTGGTCGTTATCCTGTCAATCAAATGTCCACTTCCTCGCCCCTGTTCTCAGGTGACCAGCCTGGTGCCGACGTTGGGCCACTCATCTCGCCCGAGGCCAAGAACCGCGTCAACAGCCTGATCCAGAGTGGCGTGGACGAGGGCGCCAAGGTCCTGCTGGATGGCCGCAACGTGCACGTCAAGGGCTACGAGAATGGCAACTTCGTGGGCCCCACCATCCTGGGCAACGTCACCGTAAGCAGCATGATTTTCCTTTACATTTGCATTTATTAATTTAGCAGACACCTCTATCCAATGGGACTTACAGTACATATCAGATATGGGGGACTCGAGTTACTTGACTTGACTCGAGTCAGACTCGAGTCACATTTTTAAAGACTTGAGACTTGCTTGATCAACATGTATAAAAGACTCGACTTGACTTTGACTTGCTATTCATGACTTGAGAATTGACTTAGACTTGAGACAAATGACTTGAAATGACTTGACTTTTTATTTTTTTTATTAAGGAGTTAACTACGATTTTAGAAAATCTGCTTAGGTGCTGTTGCATGCGTCACGCGAGCGAACCTGTCATTGTACCAAGTGACGCGACAGACCAACAGCAAGTTACAGATCAAATGAGACACACTGAGGTAGGCTAACTTGCAAATATGGAAGGCTCTACGTTTATACCAAAACATAATAATGTTTGGCTTCACAGATGATGTATCTGACAAGTCAAAGGAGAAATGAACAGCAGTCTGCAAGTGTGCAAAATAGCGACATAACCACCACTACGTTAGAAACCTAACGTCAAATTTGAGGCATGTTAAGAGTTGGCTTTGAATCTGTTATGCTTTTTAGTTAACGCCATATTAGGTTAAAATGTGTGAAATGGCAAAGTGAAACATTTTCTTGTCTAAGCTTAATCTATATATAGCGAAAATGTTGACAATGTAACCTAAAGTAAGCGCCTCTCTTTCTCCCTCCCTCTTAAACACGTCCCTGTTCCATACGTTACAGCCTAGTAGTAGGCTAACAACAGTAAGTAGGCCTAGCTAACTGCCAGCAATCAGCATAGAAAAGTAGCTTATTTCACATGTTAGGCTTATGTATAATATGATATAGCATTGACGGTCCTAAACCCTCCTAAAACCCATTGCGCTGTCGCGCTTGTCAAAGTTTGGCAGTGATGTCGTCGGCAGCGTTTGATTGATTGATTAGTTCACATTATTGGTTCCCTGGAGATGCGACAGGTCAGGACAGGTGTAACTTGAACTGTTTGAATATATTTTCATGATTTGATATAGCCTAGGCTACCTAATATTTGAGGCATATTGAAACAATAATAGGCTATTTTATAATAGGTCTACTTGTAATACATTTATTTTTATTCGTATACATTTCATCTTATTCTATAAACCGTTCAGATGTAGCTTGAATGAATGCAATGTCTATTTGTTTGTTACAAATAAAACTCCAGCAGTTCATAACTAACCTATTGTAGCTTATTTTAAAATGAAAACATGGGTAAATCATCATGAATTTCAATGATTTGGCTATGACTTGACTTGACTTGCTTGACCCAAGCTATGACTTGACTTGCTTGACTGTCACAAAAAATGACTTGGACTTGCTTGAGACTTGAAGATTAAGACTTGAGACTTGCTTGTGACTTGTACATGTGTGACTTACTCCCACCTCTGGTACATATGTTATTTATATTAAAGTGTCTTGCTCAAAGGCACAATGGTGGAAGCAAGGACTTGAACCCACAACTTTACAAGCTACTGCATGCTAGCCCAGCTCCTTAACCACTACGCTACCACCGCCCACATTTATCAATTTCATGGTTTATATCTAATCTTAGTCACGTACGTTGTCATTCCAACTAGCAGCCAAGGCTATTCACAATGGAGTTCTGAGGTCTGGGTTGGAAAATGTAAGAAAAAAACAAGTAAACCTTCAAATAATTTCACAGTCCTGCCCATGAGCTCTTCTGCACCAAATCCCTCCAAGCCTTTGGGCTGGAATGCTGTAGGAGACCTTTTACAGAGCAATAGGCTCCCGTCATCCAGATTTGTGCCTTCATGGAGAATGTGTGCAGGTCTAGCAGGCATAGCATCATATTAAAGATGACAATGGATGGACAGAGTATTTTAACAGTATGCAACTTATCTGGTTGGTCAGTCAAAAACAGATGTGATTTTACAACCATATAATTAGGCTGGGGAATGAAATGGCCCATTTTAGCAGATATCTAGTGCCCTTCAAGCTTGTCTGGCACCCACATGAATAATTAAGTGAGTTATGGTGATTGGCTGCCTTGCAGCTCACAACAGGCTCTAGCAACCTTCTACCTGAATCTCACTCAAACATGTACCGTAACATGTGGAGGGAGGCGGTAATAAGAGGGATGGTTTGAGTCACAGTCTGTGTTCAGCATCACGCTCTGTCATTGTGCAGATTGACCAGTTTCTTAAGGGTTTCAAAGTCCAAGAATTGCATATGAAGGAGGGTGCAACCGTGTTTCAGATTCACAGTAACTTTGTTGCCATGCACGGATCTCCCCAATATTCAACGAAGCCAAGGTGAAACCGGTTTTCCATTCTATGTCTCAGTCTGAAGATGGCCCTAAGGCATGCACAGAAAAGTTACAGCAACTCCAGGAATTACCGTAGCTGGGTGTGACATTTTAGTTCCTGTAGCATCAGCAGCTCACACTAATTAACATGGAATCCATTAGACCAGCGGTTCCCAAACTTTTTCCCCCGCGTACCACCACTTTCATTCTGACTCGGCTCGCGTACCCCCACCATCCGACTCATTAAAAACGTTAACACATTCTATTGATGCATTCCAGGCATCATGTGTAATTAGCAGCCCTACATGATAACAAATAACAAATACCACAGTTTGGGAATCCCTGCATTAGACCATCTCAATGCCACACAGGTCTGAACTCCAAAGAAATGTGTTTAAAATGTCTTTTTCGAAGAGGAAGCACAGGACTGAATTTCTTTCCCTTTTCCTCCATTTCCGATTTTTTTTGCTCATCATGCCATCCTGTGACTGGCATACATCATTCCTGTAAATGTTCTGTCACTTTATTGCATATAACGGCTTCAAAGTCGTTTTGATGGTTATAGGGAGAATCACGCTCATTCCACAGCCATAGCCTTCCTGTCAACAGAGAACCAGCCTTGCAGCTTACTCTCCCCTGACCTAGAGAAGCACAAATTATTTTACGGCAATTGTGCAACAGCCTCCTACTATTTGTATTAAATGGTGTAATATTACCTTGTCAGTCAACATGTCTCTTCGGAGATTACCTTTGCCAGTTTGTTACCAAATTGCAAATTAATCTGTGATTGTGTCTATGGCCCACCTACAGCCCAACATGAAGTGCTACACAGAGGAGATCTTTGGACCAGTGCTAGTCGTCCTGGAGGCTGACAGTTTGGATGAAGCCATCAGCATGGTCAACAACAACCCGTATGGCAACGGAACCGCCATCTTCACCACCAACGGTGCCACCGCCAGGAAGTACACAAACGAGGTGGATGTGGGCCAGGTGAGATTTGCAGTGCACTCTGGGATATGGTCAGGACCTAGATCTTGACATGTTCACACTAAATGTATATTTATCATAAACCTCTGAACTGACGTGATGGCAAGCTTTAGTTTGATATAACCTTTTTCCTGAACTTAAACATTTCTGTCCAAAAAAAATATTTGTATTCAATTTTTATATGTGGAAAATGTACTACAACCATTTACACCTTAGTGTATATTTGACATTTTTTTGCTTATTACACACACACACACACACACACACAGTATCATTTCATAATTGCGGTCAGTTTGTGTGTTTGTGTGATGCCCTAGGAGAATTGTCATTGTCATGTTTTCTCTCTGCAGATTGGAGTCAACGTTCCTATTCCGGTACCTCTCCCCATGTTCTCCTTCACTGGATCCAGAGGCTCTTTCCGTGGAGACACCAACTTCTATGGCAAGCAGGTGAGAACCCTTGAACCTTGAAGAACCTTGGCGGGTCTCTGTCATACACCTACTCTTGTAAAATAAAATGAAGGCTCTCAAACAACTTTGAGATATGTTGAAACCTAGGTGGTAATCCACCAGTGGTGGCAAGGATGGTAATTTGTTCATTTTGGTTAATTTGGATGAAGGATTAAACATTCTTGGCCTTATTGAAGTCATTAATGCCTCACTCTGAAATATAGAAAATAGCGTCCCTCTGAAGCTGAGAGCCCTGTACACCATTTAACCCTTCAGTGACTGCCCTGTGTAGTGATTGTGACCAGTAGTGATCTTACCAGTGATGAAGTTTTAACCAAGACATATGCCATTAGAACAAGGAGTTGTTGGCAGGACTCCGAGTTGGAAATGAGCATTTGTCAGGTAGCACTGAGAATCTCACACTGGTGGTCCATTTCGCTTCTCCTCCCTTCTCTTCTCCATCTCCTCTCGTCTCTCGATTCTCTTCTCTGTTCTCCTTTCCATTTCCTCTTCCCTCCTCTCTCTCCTCTCATCTCAGACCTCATGTAGAGGCAGTTGTGAAACTTGCCATCTGTTTCTTAAAGGCAGCTCAGAGATGAGGGGGGAAAAAGGAGGATTCTGCTTCTGCCTGAGGCTCAGGGGCGATTCTAGATCTAGAGCTTTGCTGGGGCACAGGCCCCCAACTCCCAGCCTACATAATAAAAAAAAAAATGTGCGCGCAATATGAAATAAATGGCTAGCCTACGGGTAGGCTACAAGCTTCAAAATCATAATTGTCACTGTCATACTGTAGGACCAGCACTCTCCCTCAATTGTTGTAGCAGCCACTATCCAGCAACATTGAAACACATAGGTATAAGTAGGCCTAAACTCACTGCATGAATTTAATAGGCTTTCTTACTAACACAAGGGAAGCTTATTTTTTTGTCAAAATTGAGATATACTTCCCTCCCATGCAAGGGTATAGTCATCCTGGCAATACTGCAGTTCTTTGTAGCTTAAATAGCCTACTAAAGCCTTCATACTGACTTGGTGATAATTTCCAAATTTAGCCTATAATCAGACTCTGATTCTGTGTAGATTATTATAGGCCAGTGTTTTTCAACCTTTTTTGTGCCACGGCACACTTTTGACACTTAAAATGTCCCACGGCACACTAACATCCTGTGTGAAGAAAAAATAAACATACCATAGCCTAAAATTTAAAAAAATACACAATATGGCCTTATTATGGCTTCTATGCAAGACCTGCTCAATAAAACAAGCGCCCTCTGTTTCATTTGTAGGTGACTATATCTATTTTAATTATGAACTGGATATGTGATGATTCTGTGAATACTGGATATGGGGGCCCCGTTGTACAACGCCTGCATACCACAAATAGTGCAATCATACAATCAATTAGAGCATGTGGTTATAAATTCTTTGATGCAACAGTTGCTTTTCTGGACCAGTGAGTGACATTTGGGTAATTTTCTGCGGCACACCTGATGATCTCTCACGGCACACTAGTGTGCCCCGGCACAGTGGTTGAAAAACACTGTATAGGCTACATTTGCAAATGCAGCAAACTTATTTAAGGTTGCCATTAAACCATATATCAAATCACAGCACTGGCTACCAACATAAATGTTAATGTTACCGTTAATGTGGGCAATTATCATACCTCCCTCATCCTCCTCACTGTTCCTCTCCCCCTGCCTCTGTTCAGGAAGAATTTTCTAATGTCCATCTCTGAATAGTTTATCAGAAGGCTATGTTTAGTTTTACAGTAGGACAGCTTCACAAACAGTATACGCTACTTTTACAGGACTCTCTCTACAGTATACGTAAATCATTATTAATTCTCCGCATGTGTGCATGCAGCCTACGCATGGTGTGAGTGTGTGTGTGAGGGAGAGAGCACAAGCTGGTAAACTGTTGCTAAATTTAGGCTACAATGACTAAGCATTGAAAAACAGATGCTAATTATGTGGGCAACATTCTCTAACAGCGATCAACTTGTCATTTTTTTCTGTCAAACAAGCTGTGAATTTGTTGTAACATTAAAAAAGGGGACGAATTATTCTGCGCTCAAAGTGATGTGATGAGCTCCAGCAGTTTCCACAATACAACGAAACACTCGGAAGAATCATGTGAACGATTTTCATTGGTTGTTGCGTTCAATCTTACCCAGCTACAGAGGTGCTATTTTCTGATTGGCTATTATGGCCCCTTTCTTTTTTTCCTTTTTTATTGTTATTGGCTGGTAAGTGACTCATGACTAAAGCACGCACGGAGATGCGCTCATGAATGCCGTTTCCAGCGAGAGCAGCGCTAGACTTTTACTGGGGCACTGGAGACTTTTACAAAGGCACGTGCCCCAGTGAATAAGGTCTAGTGACGCCCCTGCTGAGGCTTAACGCTTATGAACTCAAGCTTTGTTGTGTTTTATTTTCTTTACTCCTGCTCCCTTTACGCTTTTGAATTATCGAACATTCCCAGCAAACAGCTTCTGTTCAATTACTTAGTTATCTCAACTGATCGTGTGCCCCTCAGCCCAGTCCTCCATCCTGAACACTTACACGTTTAGGTTTTGGGGAACAGAGTACGATCTCTTAAAATACTTGCACAGAGACAAGACATTGGTAATGTGTCATGACTTAAAAAATTATCCCTTAATAAAGAAATTGAAAATTGAAAATGCTTGACAGTGTAGCTATATATAAGCAAGTCTGTGGGTAGTATGAAATGTCTGATGGCTGAACGGAATTGTTGCTCCACAGGGCATCCAGTTCTACACTCAGATCAAGACTATTACATCACAATGGAAAGCAGAGGACGCCACGCTCAAGAGTCCTGCTGTTACCATGCCAACAATGGGGCGCTAATGTAGGCTGTAAAGAGCACCCCTTCGTTGCTACTACTGACATGCCTTAAAACTCAAAGAACATGGTGTGTGTGTGTGTGTGTGTGTGTGTGTGTGTGAGTGTGAGTGACATGCAAGTGTAAGAATGTGAGTCTGTGTGTGTGTGTGTGTGTCACTGTGGGAGTGTTTGAGAGAGGTGTCATTTTACACTACATGTCACCCACATGTCGATTTCTGTCATCAGAGCAGTTTAACCTGCTGGAGTGCTTCACCTGGTCTGTTGTAGTGGTGCCCCCTTCAGTACATTGAGGAGTATGCACATAATTGTTTGCAATTGCTCACACTGTAACTAGATGTACTCAGATATCAAACTGTAGTCTGACGGAGCCATCATATTCTCACCACTGAAACTGAATACACATTACCTACAGCTAATGTAATGCAGTAGGCATGTTAACGAGTGCACTAAATGTGTAGCCATTTTCAATGTGTAGATTATCCCATGCGTTTGAGTGATTTCAGAATACATTGTTGATTGAATGTTTGTTCAGAAAAATTGTAATGTTTTGTGAGAAAGAAGAAAGATTTTTTTTCTGAGATACCAGCTGCAAATAATGCATGATCAAGTGGGACTTTGATCCACAAAATAAAACCCTTTGTGATGGAAGATCTCTGTTCTGTCTTTGTGGTCGCAGTGTCTGAAGATTCAAAGTCAACAGTTGTGTCTGGGGAGCTTTCAGAACTGCAGACATATGTGAGGAAATTATGTGCTAAATGCGGCTGATGCATCAGGGACTACAGTCTGACATTTTTCATATCTGTGATTTATATTTAGGTTGTCTCTCGCCTGAAAACCTACAGCATGCAATTTCTCTTTTGGAACTCAAAGACTCGAAGAATTTGGAAAGGCCAATAAGGCCAAAGTCGTTGCTGCTGTTATTGTTACAATACAAGGATGACCGTTCAGGTGTCAGGTATGTTGAGCTGTGGTCTGGGGATATCAAGATGTGCTCAATGCAGATCCTTAAAAATATCAGGTGAGGGTTTACTAAGTTACTACAAAAACTTGTAGGTCATACTATTCTTTTTGGGATCAAAAACTCAGCATGGATCTGGCCCTCAAAACATGCAATGGCTTGCTGCTCTCACTATAACAAAGTAAAAATCAGAATATGTGCATATTTTTGTAATTAACATCCAGGTCTTTTTCGTTTTGCTGCTGCAGAAATTCCACTGCTTGACCACCCAGTCATTACACTGAATTCCCCACACACTATGGGACGCGGCTCAGTCTAACTCTAACCTCAAACCAGAGGTGTTTACATCGTGGAAAACAGCTTGAGTTTGGATACCAAACAAACATGATCCCAACTCCTGCAACATGAAATGTGCCCATGAAAAGCTTATAAGCACCATTAGAAGCTTGTGAATTTCACAAACGCCTTAATAAGCCTACTGTAACGCCATGATTCCATTTCTGAACCGCATTTCTATTTTGTTGCGCTGCTTTGTCAGGCAGCTTTACTTTCGTTTGTGCACACACTCCAGAGCCGCGTAACTAGGTTAGGACCTACTTATATTTGTGTGTCATGCCAAACCTTAGTCACCCAGGAGTTAATTCATCCGTTACCGTAGCCATGTATAGTAACATGTTAACTGTAACATGGCATGTCATCCCTACATGTAACACGCTTGTGGAGTAGACGAGTAAGGTTATTCAGACCTGGCTAATTTTGGCACAGCTCCTTGCAGGCGAGTTGTGCCTCGGGTTAAGTGATTGAAGCCGGATTTTTTGTTGAATAGGCTCCGTTATGGTGTGAACGTTAATCTGGAAATGAAAATGGGCATTTCTGTGCAGGATTCCAACTCCGTTTACGACAGGTAGAATCTATATCAACTGATGGCGTTAACATTATCTCATGTATGATATCTAGTTAGCATGGCAGCTAACTAGCTTGCCCAGTTAAACGTAACTTTGATACTTTAGTGCAGGACAAAACGGGCAAAGTTGACAACATTAACCACAAATACAAACGTGCTCACCCACTGTAACTTTAATCTCTGAGCCATTTTGTTTATATTGTGATTGATTAAATAATGTCATGGTGTCTAAGTTAGTCAACTATATTAACGTTAGCACCCGGCTAATATCAGGCAACTTGCTGACGTGAACAACTTGCTGGCTTACTCTGTAAGATTAGAAAGCCAATGATACATACTGTTAAAGTGAGTTCGTAGTTCAGACCCTTACTAAGATTGTAAAAACGGTGTCTAACTTTTTCGAGTAGCAATGCCTTTTCTCGACTGACTGACTGACTGACTGCTGTAACATTTTCAAACTCAGCTGCCTGCCACAGTATCTTGTCTGATGTAATTTTATGTTGTGAAGTAGCGTAAACATCTGGTTGACACACACTATAAGCCAAGGCTTCTCCCCATCATACAATCATCAAAGTTTTTTTGTTGTTGTTGTTGATATGAATTGTGTAGAAGGCATTGTTCTAACTTAATCTTGATAGATGATGTAAAAATGTATTAGGCAAATCTTATATTTCTAATTTGCTTCATGGGTTTTAATGCAGGTTTGTAAATTGGTTGGAAATGCAGGGTTGGAAATTAATCTTTTAAAATTGTTAATAGGCTATCTACCAGCCACTGATAGACAAATGGTCAGAATGACATTCAATAATAGATTATTATTTTGAGTCTGAAATTAGGCCTAGCTGGTATGCTTTGGTGGCCCTATCAGCTGACTAGAGCCTGGATCTATGCCAGCTCAGGGCCAGACCTGGGCCACAGCCAGCCAGTGTAGTGGTGGGAGGCAGCTGAATCGTGTAACATTTAAATGAGCTTTGTGGGCGTGTTTGTGTCAGCTGCCAGCCTTGCCTTTATATTCTGTGTGAAAGTTTGCAAACAGATTCTGTGTGCATGTTTGTCTCTCTCTCTCTCTCTCTCTGTTTCTGTAGAGCTTCCCTCACTGGTAGCTGGTGACGGTCCATCCCGGTGTGACCTGCTGCATCTCTGAAGATGTCCCTTCGCCTCGTCCTGGTCTTCCTGTGGGTTCTGGTTGGCTGCTGCCGCTCTGCCCATCAGGGCACCGGCGCCAGCGGCATCGAGATCGCCGCCAACCTGGGCAGTGTCCTGCCCATGCTGTCACGGCCAGCGAACGCCAGCCGCATCTTCTATGGGGTGATGTTTGACGCGGGCAGCACGGGAACACGCATCCACATCTACACCTTCATCCAGTCCGGGCCAGGTGAGAAAGAGGAGGAGGAGGAGTAGGGAGAGCAGGCATCTGTATGGCACCTAGATTTGTGAAGTCGTTCATTTAATGCTACATTTCTCAGTACACAGTAATGAAGAGCTTAAGTGGTTGCAGGAAAGAAGAAGGTTTCAGTTTGCAGTGTATGCAGACAGACGTTCTCACCTTGGCTTTAACTCATTTCTTTGTGCTTTACACTGTAAGACAAGGGTGTGTGTGTGTGTGTGTGTGTGTGTGTGCTATCAGTATAAGCAGGGTCCTTTCCCTTAAAGTACTTTACACTGTAAAGTAAAGTGCTTTAAAGTGTGTGTGTGTGTGTGTGTGTGTGTGTAGGAAGCATGTTTATTTGGAAGAGGCGATGCTTCCTATACCCTTGAATCTGTAAACTCACGACGGATTGCTGAACTGCTTTAATCTACTGGTTTATTCAGAAGATTTGATTCCTAATGTGACTTGGAAATTAAATAAAGTATATAAAATGTGTGTGTGTGTGTTTTTATCAGTATGTGTAGTTCTTGGGTACCCATGACTTGTGGTGGTTTGTAGCACCTTGTGTTTCTCGTCCTGGGCTCTGTGCCTGTAGGCGATGTCTGTGGCCTGCTTGGGGTTTTCATTCCTGTGTGTAGCCTATCTCTCATCAGTCTCCTGGTTTTAACTTGTTTGCAGTTTTGAGTGGTAAGCTGAGCTACTATTCTGAGTGGTCCCGTTGCAATAAGTTTATGTCCTAGGCTATTACCTTTCTTTTTTCTGTTAATTCTTGGATGGGATGTTAATCAATTTGTGCTTTGAGTGTGATGTATACATGTATTATTATAATTATTATTATTGTTGTTGTTATGAATATTATTATTATTGTTATTATTATTATTATTGTTAATGAATATTTGTATGTATTGAGATTGAGAGAGCTGTATGTTGCCCTGTTTGGTTATATTGGCCGTGGGATCCAGTCTGATGTGCTGGATTATGTAGTGATGTTTTTGACAGACAGTTTGGGCTTGAAAACAAGACCTCGCTCTTCCCTCTGAGCCTCAGTTTCCTCACAGCTTAAGAAACACTAGAAAGGCAAAAAAACTCTTCCTTTTCACAATACACAGGAATCTCAAACAACCAGTACATTTACCCAAAGTGATGTAAGGGACTCGTGGAGGAATGTAATAACAACGCTTGTTCTCTCATCAAATGTACATTTCCATTTCCAATGTACAGTCCTCCGCTGCCTGTTTTTCCTTTCATTTGCATCTCTGCCATCTCTCTTGTTTACACACCATTACTGAACCATTCTCTTCATTCCTTAATGCAAGTGTGTGTGTGTGTGTGTTTTAATATTGTTCATGCATTTCATCTCTCAGACGTGCTGCCTGTTCTGGATAATGAAATGTTCCATTCTGTTAAACCTGGTCTGTCTGCGTTTGCCGACACGCCTGAGATTGTAAGTTCACAATGACTGTCATTATACATTAGGGCCAGGGATCTTTTTCTGTCTCAGACCACTCAGCACTATTAAGGCTAAAACATAACACAGCTCAGTTTATTTAGTATTCAGTCTTAATTTAGATCTGTGTGGATTAATGTGTGTGTGCAGCTGTGTGTCGTATCTGAGGCTGTTTCATCATGTGTGTTTTGCATATTTGCATAATGTTTGTATGTGTGTGAATGTGCGTTAATACACATAAAAATGTTTGTACCCATTTGTGTTTTGGTATGCATATATAGTACATATGCTGCTTATGCACAATTAAAGATCTGTGCTTCTGTGTGTGTGCGCCCGCATATAAATGTGGGTTTGTTTTTGTGTGCGCAAGTGTATGTGTGCTTGATTGTGTAAGCATTAAAATGTGTGTTTATCTGCGTGTTTAGTAATATACTGTATATGTTCATATAGATATATGTATGTGTGTGTTCATGTACGTGTGTGTATGGATGTGTTTACGTGTGTGTGTAGGCTGGAGAGACGGTGCGGCAGCTGCTGCGTGTGGCTAAGAAGACGGTTCCGCGTCTGGAGTGGAAGAGAACCCCCGTGGTTCTAAGAGCAACTGCCGGCCTCCGGCTCCTTCCCGCCAAGAAAGCCCAGGCCCTGCTGGATGAGGTACTGGGGTGTAGAGAACCGGAAATGGGTAGGATTCTACTGGAAAAGAAAATGAAGAGTGGGGACTGGTGAGAACCTTGTGATGGGTTCTACTGGACGAGTTTCAGAAGAGAACCAGTGGTAGGGAGAGATGGGTTGGGATCTACTGGGTGAGGTATGGGAGATGGGTGGGGTGGGGTGGGTGTTGAAAACGGACTGGGCTAGGTTACTAAAAGGTGAAAGGTATAGGTCCTTAAGTACGTTTACATATTTGCAGTCAACCGTTTACAAAGTGGTGATACTACCTGCTGTACCATCCCACCCATGCTACATGTAATTATTATTAATTATACTTATTATGATTTATTATACTTAGTTATTACTTTTAATTATTCATCTTTAGGGATTACAGTATTTATTAATTTTGAAAGCCCTGAGATGTAATATTTGTCCATGTCACGATTCAGCTGTAGTGGTCTTTCTCTGGTCTCCCAGGTCCAGGACGCCTTTGATGAATCACCTTTCCTGGTACCAGAGGACAGCGTCACCATCATGGATGGCACCGATGAAGGTAAGGCAGAGAACTGTTGACCAGGACACACTTTTAGCCCTGATGTGGCATAAGTCCGTGCCGGACATGTGTTGAGCCTAAGTAAGCTATTTTTAGTGTGCTTGCTTTAGCAAAGACCTATGTTTTTTGGCCATATTGGCTTTTTAGGCATATTGGATTTTATCGTGAACTAAACAAAATTTTTACAGGTCACATATATCTTCATGAAACTTTGGGCTCTGTTTTGGCGATCAGAAACGGATGGTCAGAGGCGTAAAAGTTTACATTAGTTGACATTAAAGACGTGGCCAGGCCACATTAACTAATTTAATGGCGCGTTCGTTTATGTGGTCAAACATCGGGCGCCTTTGGTGGAACAGGGTTGTTCATATGTTTCTTAATCAGTCATGGGTGTGTTTTGGGTGTAACATCCTTTATGCCAATGAGAATGACATCTGTCATTCCCTTTAACAGCAATCAGCACAACTTCAAACAGCGCATAGGTATTTTGATCTGCTTGCATGTGAGACCGTATGGAACAGGGATTCCACTAAACCTTGCTTTACTAAAACCTGTTTGTGACTTGCAGAGTATAGCCTACATGCATCTGCACTTGCCTATTATTTGAACTCATAGGCAAAGTGAAATTAACTTCACCGTGGTCTCATAGTCAATGACAAAACAGTTCTACACAGTTAATTACTTCTACTATTGACTGACAAGGGATTACCATCGAAAACATAGCCGGAAAAAAGCAATACTTTTCCCAATGATGTTCGAATGACTGAATAAAATTCCTAAAGGATATTTATCCTGCAGAGGAGTTGCTGCTTACATCTCGTGACAGTGAATCTTCAACTGTGCTTTCTATGCACCTTTCGCTATAGACCAGATTTTTCTTGGTCAGTGGCATAATGATTTTTAGAGTGTGTAAGATAGCGATTTTTAGATCATGCACCAGACCGTATGTTCATAATTACCACACCCCTGGGTGCAAGGTTTGATCATAGTGGAGCGCATGGCAAAAAATCATCACATTATTGAGTGTAAGATAAGAATAAGCCTTGCGTCGTGCATTGTGCCACCTTGCGCCAGGTGCACGATAGGGGCCTTTACGTACATGATCTTCAGATCAAGCTTCGCTAAAGTTACTAGAACGACTTTTGATTTTCAAAAGAGTTCACCCGTCAAAGTCAATCAAATTCAGCGGCAAAGCCGTCAAACAGGAAGTAAGGTCATATCTCAGCAACACTTTCATGTATCAAAACCAAACTTGGTACAGGGACTCAGGACTCCTTTGTGATGAGGCACATACAATTTGGTGCCCTTTGACCTCTGCAATTAACAAAGCTGCATTTTGGCCATGTGTTAATGCACATAACTTTGAAAAATTAGGTACAGTTGGAATCCTTGGATCAAGCTGAGTTCAACGTGCCCTCTGCCACTGTCTGCGCTTGTTGGTGAACTGCACCTACGTAAACACACTCTGCGGTTTCTCGAATATGCAGTCTAGTGTTTTTTTTTTTTTTTTTTGCGGAAACATGTTTGCTGACGTAAGTTGCTAAGCTCCTAATGGCCTCTCCTGTCAGTAGCTGTGTTTGTGGGCTCAAAGTGGCGCCACAGCCATCCACTTCATCACAAACTCGCCATAATGTCTCTGGATTACCCAGAATGCCAAGCGCTGGAGACGACGCAGCAGAAAACGGGCTCCTTTAGGACTGTCCTGTCATGTGTGTGCTTGTGTGGGTGTGCGTCTCAGAATGTGTAATTACATGAGTTTGTGTGAGTGTAAGTAAGGTGTGGTGTTTGTGGGCACTGGATGGCTCATCAGCGTTTTTTATAAGATATAAGATAAGCTGAGACCGAGTCTTTGTACCTGTGAAATTGGACTGAGGTTGCAAATCAGCGTTTTACATCGTTGCAAAAATGTACCTGTTAAGCACTTAATCTGGTGTTAGACCACTTGTAAACAAACAGGGATGTGACTTGTTTTGTGCGCTTGTGTGTGATTTTAAACCACAAGTTTTTTTTTCATCTTTCCCCTGTAGGGATCCTAGCCTGGGTGACGCTGAACTACCTGACAGGTGAGTCATCAGTGCTGACGCGGGCAAACACAGAAGCTTGCAAACCAACAGAAAGACAGACAGACACACACGCTCACTTAGACATAAAAGCTTACACACACACACACACACACACACACACCATTACTGTGGTCACGTCTTCATCTCATGAGCTCATAAAAAGTTCTATCCATTGCTTTGGAGACACTCATGCTGATGTCTAACCAATTGAAAGATACGGGCATCTAAGAACAAATGATCACAATATACTGTGCAGTACACACCTACAATAAAAGTGTCCTATTTAAGAAAAGGAAAGAAGCTATTTAAATCAAATAGAAATATATATGTCTGTACATTTAATGTGTTGGTAGAATCGTTTAATAAAGGCACAGATAAATAAGTGAATGGTTTTAAATGTGCTTGTGCAGGTCACATGCACACGACAGGTGAAAACACGGTGGGGATCCTGGATCTTGGCGGGGGATCCACTCAGATCACTTTCCTCCCCAAACACAAGGTTAGTTTGGTCACTTTCCTCCCCAAACGCAAGGTTAGTTTGGTCACTTTCCTCAAACGCAAGGTTAGTTTGGTCACTTTCCTCCCCAAACGCAAGGTTAGTTTGGTCACTTTCCTCCCCAAACACAAGGTTAGTTTGGTCACTTTCCTCCCCAAACGCAAGGTTAGTTTGGTCACTTTCCTCCCCAAACGCAAGGTTAGTTTGGTCACTTTCCTCCCCAAACACTAGGTTAGTTTGGTCACTTTCCTCCCCAAACGCAAGGTTAGTTTGGTCACTTTCCTCCCCAAACACTAGGTTAGTTTGGTCACTTTCCTCCCCAAACACAAGGTTAGTTTGGTCACTTTCCTCCCCAAACGCAAGGTTAGTTGAGCAATTGCTCCGCTTGTCTTTCTGTGTCTGGAATGTGGAAACCAAGTTGTGCATGATGGCTTTGCAAAGATGTTGTGTCATGTGCAAGTGATGCTGTGCATACGGCTGTGCAGTAGTTGTTGCACTGTGTGTAAAAAGAGTTCCTGTTTTCATCAATTTCCTGTTTGTTTTCACAGAAAACTACTGAAAGTGCGCCTGAAGACCACACAGCAAAGTTTGATCTCATAAACACTACATATGAGCTCTATACCCATAGGTAAGACAT
Source organism: Alosa pseudoharengus (assembly GCF_046254945.1). Classification (NCBI taxonomy): domain Eukaryota; kingdom Metazoa; phylum Chordata; class Actinopteri; order Clupeiformes; family Clupeidae; genus Alosa; species Alosa pseudoharengus. The sequence continues at coordinate 30,382,206 of NW_027468859.1, read as the reverse complement.
TAACTGCATAACGTTGTTGTTGTTGACCTAAGGACAGTAGTCATGTGATATATTCATTCATACTAGATTATGTATTTAAAGACAATTACAGTCTAATTAGATTTGCTTTATTTATTTTTAACCCCATAATAACTCAGTCCTGCGTGACTTGTCAAATTGACTTTACAAACAGGGTCAGCGAATAAAACAGGGAAAGCCGCTGTAATCAACTTTGGCCTTATACTTTGGCCTGCATACCACCTCTTGTGTTTTCAGTACACTGTATACATTGATTACAACTAGGGGGGTGACCAGTTCTGTGTTTTCAGTAAACTGTACAAATGTATTATAGCTAGTCAGGGATGACCAGTTATTGACATTGGTTCATTTTTATGGGTTGAAATGTCAACGTTGCAATTAGTTGTTGCTAACATGCCTTGGGCAGGTCCCAACGGGTTTGTTTATGTTCTTCACCGAGAGCATGTGCTTTAGTGCCTGCCATCAGGTGATTAAGAGGCTGATTGGGCAAGGAGAGGCAGCACTTCCTGTTTACATTTGTGGGCTTGGCTATTAGGGTTGCAACACTATGAGATTTTCTTGGTATGATAATTGTCTCTATTGAAAATATTATGGTTTACAGTATTATCTTAGTGTGTTTTCTTTGTTTTTAGTGTGTTTTTGCTTGTAAGTCAGAGGCTACTAAATTTAAAACACAGATTAAGCCAGCAGCCAGGATGTGGAAACTTATTTTGATAAAAACATTTCTGGGAATGCTTCAGGATGGTGTTCCCAAACATGATCGAGCGTGTTTGATATGTTTCCTCTTCACATCCATTCAGCTCCAATTTGTTTTTCAGTGTCAGTTTAAAGCCAAAGCACACAGTAAGCTAAATGCATGATATAGCTTTCATACCACAGTGTTCCATCATGTCGGTATACCACTGCAACCCTAATTGCTATTGTATGTAGTGTTTCTGTAATTAACAATACTGTGTGAGATCTCCCTGAAGCAGTAGCTGACATTGAGATGAGAGAAGGACCTTTTTAGTGACTTAATTTCCACGTACCTCATGTGCTGCTAGTTTGGATTGCCGTTTCCTGTTAGGTTCTGACATTAGGAGGCTAACGTCGTTAATGGCCACTTGAAGCAATAAGTTGCATGGAAACTAGAGTCTCCATCTACTTCACTTCACTTCACCCTATAATTTGTATTAAAGTAGCATGTGGCTTTCTTACAGAAAACTTATTTAGGAGGAGTGTGTGTCTGAGGTCATGCCAACATGTATTGGTTTGGCTTCAGTAGCAGCCATCTTGTTTCCTACTGTGAGCAATTTCTCCCAACAACACCAAACAACATACAGAACAAACACGCATGTTAGTTTACACATTTATAATGAGATAGCAAGGAAACTGAGGAGTCAGTGCATCACCAATCCCTGTAATAGTAGTGGTAGTAGGCCAGACCTAGGCGCTATTACGTATCTAGATATGGCACTGTAGAATGGTTGGGGGGGGGGCATAGAAAAGTTTGAGAACCTGTGGCCTAAAACAATATTGGTGGTTGCATGTTAGATCTGAAGTGAAATGGGTCGCGATCTGTCATTTTTTAAAAAGTGGGTCCCGTGGCGCGACTGGCTGGGGCACCTGCACCGTACGCCAGCGACCCGGGTTCGATTCCCGCCCCGTGGTCCCTTCCGGATCCCACCCTGAATCTCTCTCCCACTCACTTCCTGTCATTCTTCACTGTCCTGTCATTAAAGGCAAAAAAGGCCAAAAAAAAAAAATATATATATAAAAAAGTGGGTCCCCAGAAAAAAAGTTTGGGAAACACTGATCTAATGTGTTCTCCCAGAACTGTATATAGATAAAAGATGAGTAGTGTTATCCGTAACTGATGAGTAGTGTTATCCATAATTGATGAGTAGTGTTATCCATAACTGATGAGTAGTGTTATCCATAACTGATGAGTAGTGTTATCCATAATTGAACCATAAGTCCAGCACTAAGCGATTAGTGTATCTGTGTGTGTACTGTAGCAAGTAAAAATTGGTGACTCCACTGCGCTCCTGGTAACAGTCTGGTGCATCACGGGTGAGGATCCTTTTTACTGTATCTGTGTGTGTGTGTGTGTGTGTGTCTTTTCAGCTACCTGGGGAATGGAATCAAAGCGGCTCGTCTGGCTGCGCTGGGTGCATTGGGAGCTGAAGGTAATTGGAATCTTGAGTGTTTCTCATCACCACTGCTTTCATGTCTGCCGTCGTCGACTAACGCACGCACACACACACACACACACACACACACACACACATGCGCACACACTCGTGCACACTCTATCGCCCCAGCGGACGCTCTTGCCTCCGCTGACCCGACACACACACACACTCTGTTCTCTGCCCAGTGTGTGTGTGTGTGTGTGTGTGTGCCCGTGTCTGCCCGCGTGCTTTCGGGAGTCTGTAGGGGAGTTTTTCTCAGTGTAGTTGAAGTTCATGAACGATTAGATTCAAACAGTGCCACTGGAAGCATCTTCAGCCCTAGCCAAGAATCTCCTTGATATTACACCACCTTTCATTAGAGTGTAATTTTTTTAATTTATTTTTTATATATATGTTTACATGTATGTATTATTGTTGTTATTATTATTATTATTATTATTATTATTATTATTATTATTATTATTATTTTTATTATTATTATTATTTTATGTAAAGCACTTTGGTGCAATGCTATTGCTTTGAAATGTGCTATATAAATACATTTGACTTGACTTGACTAAGTGTTAAGTTACAATCATGATGTCATATATTGTGTGACAAGGCACACTTAAAGACACTGAAAGAATATTTCTGTAGTCAAAAGCCTTTCATTATGGTGTAAGTGTAGTCTAACAGACTGAGTGGTTTGAAGAGTTGAGTCACTCTGACACTGCATGACATCAGGTTTAAATAGTGGCCCGGACTCAGCGTAATAAGGACTGGGGGTGGTCAGATCAGATGAGTAAGCAATCTGTAACTGTGTGTGTGTGTGTGTGTGTGTGTGTGTGTGTCTCTAAGGCCTAGAGTGGAGGGTGTTTCAGAGCACCTGCCTGCCTAAGAAGTTCAGGGAAAACTGGAGTTTTGGTGGCCTCACCTATAAAATCAGTGGCATCCCTGATGGTGAGTACTGCTCGACTCTTTCAACTTTCACATCTCTCTCTCTCTCTCTCTCTCTCTCTCTTCAAGTCCCATATACATTTAATGCAGGTCCCCTTTGGAGCAATTGCTTATTCTGATAGTGATTTAGGTCTGATGTACATCCTACAGACACAAGGCAGTTATTCTTTAAATGATACACCAGCTTGGTTGTTTTGTTTGATCATAGGCTTCCTGTCTAATCGCTTTCAAGTAATCTAAGTCCAATTCGCTTCTCATCTGCTGTGTTTTTCCTGTTGTAGTCCAATCACATGCCTAGCTCTTTTGTGCCTGTCCAATCACACGCCTCTCTTTCGTGCCTGTCCAATCCTGCCTGATTGATTAATCACCCACTATGTGGATACTGTTTTTTAGAATTTATTTAGATTAAGTTTTATTTAGTATAATTTGTATTTTAGTATATTAGTATATTCTTTATCTTCTACAGTCCTTATTGCTTAGTTGTGTTTTTTTATATTATATACTTTTAATTACTTTTTCTGCTGTTAGTGAATGTGTGTGTATGTTGTCTGTATGCTACTGTGACCTTGAATTTCCCCTAGGGATCAATAAAGTATCTATCTATCTATCTATCTATCTATCTATCTATCTATCTATCTATCTCACGCATCTCTCTTATGTGCCTGTCCAATTACGCGCCTCTCTCTTATGTGCCTGTCCAATCATGCGCCTGTGTTTGTCCTGTGCTAGGGTACGCTAACTACCGGCTGTGCTACCAGGAGATGGAGCGCGTGGTGAAGGGCATCGTGCATCAGCCCTATGAGCTCAAGGACTCCAGCGTCTTCTACGCCTTCTCCTACTACTTCGACATCGCTGTGGCAGCTGGCCTCATAGGTGTGTGTGTGTTCTACATTAGGGTTTGCACTCTTGTGGAGGCAGGCCTCAGATGTGTGTGTGTGTCTGTGTCTGATATCAGTGTTAGAGTGTGTGTGTTCTGTTCTGTATTAGAGTGTGTACAGTGGAGGCAGGTGTCTTAGGTAGGTGTGTGTGTGTGTGTGTTATCAGTGTGTGTTCTACATTAGGGTTTGCACTCTTGTGGAGGCAGGCCTCAGATGTGTGTGTGTGTGTGTGTGTGTCTGTGTCTGACATCAGTGTTAGGGTGTGTGTGTTCTGTTCCGTATTAAGGTGTGTGTACAGTGGAGGCAGGTGTCTTAGGTGTGTGTGTGTGTGTGTGTGTGTGTGTGTACGTTTGTGTGCCTGTCTGGCATTTTTATCGTTTGTTGCACTTGTGAGGTGTGTGTGTGTGTGTGTGCTCTGTGTGACCTGTGTTTGGTTTGTGTGTGTGTGTGAGAGAGAGTATGAGACCTATGTTTGATGTGTGCAGATCCCATGCAGGGCTTTTTTTTAAAGTATATTTTTTGGGCTTTTTGCCTTTATTATGATAGGACAGTGAAGAGACAGGAAGTGAATGGGAGAGAGAGATGGGGTGGGATCGGGAAATGACCGCAGGTCGGACTCGAACCTGGGTCCCCGTGGGCACTCGGACCCGTATATGGTACGGGCGCTGCAGCCTGCTGCGCCACAGCGCCCCCCCCATGCAGGGCTTTTAAGTTCTCAGCCACGGTAGCAGAATTCAGGCATGGGCTGGGTTGTGTTTATGTATAACGGCTTCAAATATGTAGATAACTTCAGGCACATTTTTGTGTGTGTGTGCTTTAAGTCCCTGATATGTCAGTGTCAGCAAATGAAGACCTCTCTTTGTGATCACACCCAGAAATGAAATGAGATGGCTTTAAGTAGAGCCTTTTTTGGTGCACACAATAGGTACAGTAAGCTCTTACCAAATCTTTTTAGAACTCTAACAAACAAACTTCTGGATGAAGATTTGAAACGCTTTACTCAGTTCTAAAGAAACTACATGTCTGTGTCGTTAAACACTGACTCCAACAGCAGAGCTATTAGTAGTGTTCAACAGCACAAGCAGTTCAAAAGTGCAATAGGAGGGGCATTGATTGGATTATGAACTTAGTTTTTTGTACCCATTTGGTATTTTGGAAATTATTAGTTTTAAATACAATATTTTATTCTTTCAGTGTGAACTGTGTCTTGTCACACAAGATATGTATAACTGTCACTTAACACTTAAACTCTAATGAAAGGTGGTGTAATATCAAGGAGATTCTTGGCTAGGGCTGAAGATGTTTGCAGTGGCATTGTCGAGTCTAATCATTCATCAACTTCAACATCACTGAGAAAAACACTCCTACAGAACACATAAACACACACACACACTCACTCTCTCTCTCTCTCGCTCACACACACGCACTCACACAGTGTGTTCTATGTAAGCTGTATTTGATGTGTGTGTGTGCGTGTGTGTCCTGTGTTTGGTAGATGAGAGACAGGGTGGGATGGTAAGGGTCCAAGACTACAAGAGGCGAGCCAAAGAAGGTGAGTATACACACAATCTCTCTCTCTCTCTCACTCACACACTCACACACAGTCTCTTGACTCAGACCCCACCTGTATTCAGCCTACTATTAATTGCAGGACTTGTCTGCATAATTTCCTAGAGGTTGAGCAATATGTATTATTCATGTATTGTTTCATATATTATTTATTTACACAGCAGAATATAATAGTCAGGGATTTGCTAGGCATTTTCCTATATGATTATGTGCTTTGGATGCAATGGTGCTTAGTGCTTTGTTGGCCTAAGAAAATAGATCCCTGCTCAGAGCACTCAACAGCCTGCGCTTGGCTGTCAAACAGCAGCTTCGTTTGTTTCATTCAAACTTTGTGTCTTTGTAGTTTACTGATGATATGAAAGGTTGTAGATTTTTCGTCTTCCTGAAAGCAGTGATTTTTCTGTCTGTGGGAGCTCTAGTTAAATGTCACACATTGCCTTTAATGCTGAGAGAGCTGTACTGTTTGTTCAGCAAGGTTGAGGGCTTATCTTGACTCTTATCTTCCTCATGGGCGGATTATACACTTTCGGGCCCCTGGGCCCAGATGTATTAAGGGCCCCCCACTAATTGTCGTATATGTGGGAGGGGGGGTTTGGGGGGTCCTTCCCCAGAATTTTTTTAATTTGTTTGATGTGATTTCCTGTATTCTGGTGCATTTTGGGGATGGCCAATACTAAATTCAATCAGATTCATAGCCTACATCCTGATTTGTTGATATTGAGGCAATGATTCCATGCAAAGGCTTGGGCTTCAGGGCCCCCTGACCCCTTGGGCCCCTGGGCCTGGGCCCGGTAGGCCCGTGCAGTAATCCATCCCTGATCTTCCTTCCCTTCCAGTTTGCAACAAAATGGCCAAGTATCGCTTGGAGAGTCCCTTTCTCTGCATGGACATCACCTACATCACCTGCCTGCTGAAAGATGGCTTCGGCTTCAGAGACAACACTGTATTACAGGTGAATGATTGTAGCGCTGTGAAACCATAGAGCCTTGAGAGACCAATCCATTGGGCATGACCAGTCACTTTCAAAAGCTGCCCTCTATTGATGGCAGAGGAGTTATCTCCTTTGGGCTACTTCAGCAGCTCAGAATTCAATGTAGTGAATATTGGGGGAGAAAGCAGCAGGTCAGATCTATATCCCGATCAAGAGGCTCTCGCCAAAGGTCAAGAGTGAAGGCGGCCTCATCGATTGTAGGCAGCAATGGGCACGAAGGTGGGAAACTCTGACTGAATGTCCTATCATGTAATTGCTCTAACTGTGCAGCGAAAAGACTCACTAATTAGCCAATCTACCTGTGCAGCGAAAAAACTCACTAATAAATCGTTCTACTTGTGCAGCAAAACACTCACTAATTAATCGATCTACCTGTTTAGCGAAAACACTCTCTGAAGGTGCTTACACACGCTTGCATTGATGCAGTGCAGGAGATGCAATGGGCTTTTGTCATTCGTTGCCGAAGTGAATTGTCGTTCCATTGCATTGCTTTGCTCCAGTCAAAAAGTTGAGAAATGTTCAACTTTTGCTGCCGCCAACGGACATCTACGCAAGGCATCAGCCAATCAAATTACGGTTATGCTTCAAGGTATACGCCATAGCACACACCCCTGACTGTCGGGAAAACCCACCGCCATGCAGTAACGCAACGCAAGCGTGTGAATCTAGGGTCACTGATTATCCAATCTACCTGTGCAGCGAAAACACTCTCTCACTGATCAGCCGATCTACCTGTGCGGCTAAAACACTCTCACTAATTAGCCGATCTCTCTGTGCAGCGAAAACACACTCTCACTAATTAACCAATCTACCTGTGCAGCGAAAACACTCTCTCACTAATTAGCCGATCTCCCGGGCTGAAGAGTCATGCTATTAGTGAATAAATGGCACAGATACATAGAAAAACTTTTACTTTCTAAAGCTGGGTTTCCCCATGTCTGTTCCTATGTGAGGTAACCTATCAAATCATAATGAATGTGGTACAATAAAGTGATGAAAACTGAACGAATACTGAAAGAATTTCGTTCTATCCCTCCCTCTCTCTCCCACGTCTCTATTGTGTAGCTGACAAAGAAGGTGAATGGTGTGGAGACCAGCTGGGCTTTGGGCGCTATTTTGGAACACTTCCAGAGCATCAAAATCCACCAGGGCCATGCCTCCCCAGACAGCAGCGCACTTGCACACCGCTGATGTGCCCTTGGCCTGGGGCATCAGCTGGGTCAGACTCTTAAAACTCACAACAACATCTCCCAACGTAACGCGTATCACTTAACACACAGGGTACACGTATGTGTGTGTGTGTAGATTAAAGTGTTTGTAAGATAAGCCATGATAACACATTGACTTTCAATACACTTAAGGCTGTTTGCTTTACTTTTAATGGCTCAAAGGTCTATATGATAAATGTAAGCATTTATCTTTCAAAGTCTTGCCATGTATAATTTATGCAGGATGTCTGTCTTTTCTGACACTCATAATGACAAGTTATTTTGGAGCTATTGATTATTGTTTTGTGAACATCTGTGAAACCAGAATTTTAGTTTTCTTTTTAGGATGAGATTGAAAACTATGGAATGCAATTGTGCCTTTTTAGAATAGACTTGTATACAAAATACTAGCATACAAAATAGGCATCTGTTAGGTAGTTAATGGAAAATGTAGGGTTTGGAGACACATCACTTACGCCATTGCTGGACTCTGTTCCGAATATCATGGTACTGTTACTTCTATTCAGTTAGTGCAGCTTTCAAGACTTTCCCCAAAGTCTTTACTAGGTCCCTGAGGCTGGAGTTTTATGTTTACAGGGCAACTTTTGCTCACTTATGCTAACCTGAGACAAACTACTTCAATTACTATATTGGCCTGAACTGGTTTTGTATGGATTTGGGTGTTAATAGGTGCAGGTTTGCTATCACTGTTGTGCTTTAGCAATACTGTATTGCTTTACAGTCATGCTGTTAAAACATTCTTGGACTAATTGTTTAAGATGGAAACTGAAATAAGGAACCACTGCTGGTCATACATTTAAAAAAGAAATAATTACTTCTAGCAAGTTTTTATGGATTCAGGTCTTAATAGGTGCTGGTCTCATCACTGTTGCTTCAGGTTATTTATAATAGAACAAATGATCACTGGAGACAAATTATATATTTACAGGTGCTTTTGGATTTATTAAAACTTCATTTGTGTTACCACACCATGTCTTCGGACCTCACTGAATCATTTCAACTACAGTGTGGGAGGAGAAGTGTTTGTACAAATCTTATTATGTCTCTTTTTTTATGGCAAAACCCCTAAAACACAGAGTTGAAAATGGCATATCTACATGAATGAGTGAGTGAGCTTTCTACAGTGACTGTATATATACACAAGCCCAGGGCTAGAGCAGAGCCACTACGTCCTCGCCATAGGAATGACCTCCCGTCGTCATGGAGACCAGGTCATGGGGCGGAGAGAGCACCACCACCGAGTCTGAGGAGAAAACACAAACCGCCGAAGTTAGAGGTGGGGTGGATCTCGGGGGTGTCACAACACCCAAAACTCTACCGGGGAGATGGATCCACATGCGGCACAAAGCAATTAACAAATTAACATTATTCTTGAGTTTGACTCAGGCTGGCGGATAAAACATCACTGCACCACCATGAGCCAGAATGCAGATCCCATCAGCCACTGTTCTGGAATTCAGGCATGGGCTGGGTTGAAATAAAAAAACAAAAAAATTTAGATAACTCTTTCAGGATTTTTTGTGTGTGCGCTTTAAGGCCTACATACGTCAGTGTCAGCAAATTAAGACATCTCTTCGTGATCACACCCAGAGTTGAAATTAGATGGATTAGATTAGAGCCTTTGTCGGTACACACAATTGGTACATTAAGCTCTTACCAAATCTTTTTGGAACTATAGCAAACTTTATAACTATTTATAACTACTCTATAACAAAGCTTTACTCCGTTCCAAAGAAATGACATGTCTGTGTCGTTAAACACCGACTCCATTAGTGCAGCCTCTGGTAGTGTTAACAGCACTGCTAACCGTACTCCTTAGGGCTGAGCTACACCAGGCGCATAACTGAAGCATCCGTTCGCGTTGGGTCTGCTGCAACAATTAGCTTCCACTATAATCAATGGAAGTAGCTACACCAGACGTGACAGTGGGGCGTACGTTCGAAAAAAATAGACCATTCATCTAAAATGGATTTTACGCGTCGTGAACGGAACGCTTCAGTTACGCGCCTGGTGTAGCTCATACCTTTAGATTTGGGGGGAAAAGTGCAAGAAGAGTGACACTGATGGTATTATAAACTTATTTTGAACCCATTTGGTATCAATGATTATTTTTTATTCTTTTTATTGAATGTATTATTGTATTGCGGACAAAATTGATGCCAATTGGAGACCTTCTTTCCGCCACTAGTTCCTCTCCCGGACCAAAGCTGTGTTTATGGAGAATGTGGCTTTTTCTTGTTAATTATTTTTTTTATTTTGACATGTTTGCTTGTTACTCGACCCGTTGCACAGCGGAGTTCGGGGATGCGTAACCCGTGGCTGGATCCATTCAAGGGTGACTTGCGGTCTGTGTAGAGCGGGAAAGTAAGTAACGTCTTCTACACACAGTTGCGTGCATTGCAGTGCTGGAGACGCATCCCCTTCACTTTACATCGGCTCACGTCATCCGTTGCCGAACTGAATTGTGGGTCCGTTGCGTCGCGTTTCTCCCGTCACTTGCGTTGAGAAGTTCAGCTGTTGCTGCACCGACAGACGGCACCGGCCAATCAAGCCAATCGACGGACAAGTCATTTGCATAGCTACCGTCGAGAACATCCACTGGCATGCGTTGACGGAACGCAACTGTGTGTAGAGGCCGAAAGTGAGGGGGCTGCTGTGTTAGTGAAGGAGGAGGGAGCGTGAGATCCTGCCTACCTTGCCCTCGCAGCATTGTGTGATGGACATTCATGGACTCCACCGTCGTCATGGTGACCATGGTATCACCGGCGGCAGCCCCGTCGGCCTCCAGGATGCTGCTGTGCGTCAGCGCCTCTCCTGAGATGAGAGAGAGAGAGATAGCGATAGAGACACAGGGAATAGCAGGAGAGGGGAGAAAAGGAAAGAGGACAGAGAAAGAGGAGGGAGAGAAGGAGACAGAGAGAAAGAGGAGGAGGGAGAGAGGGAGAGGAGGAGGGAGAGAGGGAGACAGAGAGAGGAAGAGGAGGGAGATGAGAATGAGAGAAAGTGACAATAGAAAGAAAGGAGAGACAGGGAAAGAGTACAAGGGAGGCAGAGAGAGAAAGCAAGAGATGCAAAATAAGGAGAGAGGGAGAAAGAGAGAGAGGCAGGGAAAGAACAAGAGAGGCAGAGAGAGAGAGAGAGAGACAGTAATTGGGTTAGAACCAAAGAGATGCTTCATGTAGACAACAACTGCTCCTGTTGCTGCCTGTCATCACCACATACATCAACATGCTACTGGGAATCCAACTTTGTGTAGCCCCTACCCGTGGTGTACTGCTGGGAATATAACTGTGTAGCCCCTACCCGTGGTGTACTACTGGGAATCCCAACTTTGTGTAGCCCCTACCCGTGGTGTACTACTGGGAATATAACTGTGTAGCCCCTACCCGTGGTGTACTGCTGGGAATATAACTGTGTAGCCCCTAACCGTGGTGTACTGCTGGGAATATAACTCCACTGGTTGCCAGTCACGGATCACATACAAGATCCTCCGGCTCACCTACAAATCTCTCCATGGACTCTCACCACAGTACCTCACAATACCTCCACCTCTACACTCAGTCACGTTCCCTGCGGTCCTCTGACAAGGACCTGTTGGCCACCCCCCGCACCAGGTTGTGGACTTTTGGGGACAGGGCTCTCTCTGCCAATGCTCCCACACTCTAGAAACAGTCTACAAGTCCTGCCCATGTTCAAAAAGCACCTCAAAACATTTATTTTCACTAAGTCCTTTGACCCCTAAAAGGTTACTACTATAAAGCAAAACGGTGCCTGGGATCTATAACTAAAGAAAAACAGAATATGCCAACATACGCAGGAATATCTTTAGCTGCTTTCAATACCATTGCAGGTCATGACTGAAATTAGATTCATCAGCCCTAGCATCAGTACCTGCGTCTGCACCTTCTGAGCCGAGGGACTCCTCACCGTGGCGTTTCCTCATGTGGACGTTCCTGCTGCCGCTCTGGGAGAAGGTCTTACCACACACACTGCACTGGTGAGGCTTCTCACCTGAGGTGCCACACACACACACACACACACACACACACACACACACACACACACACACACACACACACACAAAAAAAGACACCGGTTAAAAGTGTGCTGTATGCCTCAGATGGGAGTTTCTCAGAGGGTACAAGCAGATCTGAATGCAGTTTCATGATTATGGAGGTACCACTTAAATAATTTACAGAACAAATTGAGGGCTGCGCTCTTCTCATTAAGGGGCGTTTTACTAAGGGAGGAGGTGAGTGTGCATTTGTGTGTCCTGAGTTAGAGAAGTGTGTGTGTGTGTGTGTGTGTGTGTGTGTGTTCTCACCTGAGTGCACCAGCATGTGCTTGCGTAGACTGGAGTACTCTGCAAATGAGCGTCCACAGTTGTCCACTTCACACAGAAATGGCTTCTCTCCTGCACGGCCACACAGACACACAAACTGCCAAGATCAATCAAATGGTCTCTAGCCCTGCACATGGCCTTCTGAATCCAATGAAAATTTCACTATGGGCAGGTGGATTCTACTATTGACAGCAGACCCAACTAGAATGGCACTTGACTTACATTAGTCTATCTAGAATTATCCTGCAATGCTTTGGGTGTCCTTGGAAGTGCCTGTTGGAAAGGTTTGTTCCCTTGCTATTTTACAAGCTCATTTACAACCCTATATTTAGGCTGGGAAGTAAAATTGCCAAATTTTCCAGATATCTAGCGCCCCCTCATGGTTATCTGGCACTCACATGAATAACTAAGTGAGCTTTACTCTGATAAGTCGCAACAGGCGCCCAAAAACTTCCTCCTGAATCACCAACTCGATGTGGTAATGTAACATGTGGAGGGGGACGGTGATCAGAGGGATGGTTTGTGTGGAAGACCCATGTTTCCCGTTCACGGTAGCTTTATGAACGTGCACCGAACTCTCCTTATTCCAGTGTTTCCCATACATTGACTTATTGGCCACACAATGATTTTCCAGGTTGTACTAAATTGTGCTTTAATCTGTTTTAGCATCTATAGCAATTAGCATCATAACCACGCTGTGCTAATTTGTTTAAAAACTGTTGCATTCAAGTTAATTCTGCAAACCAACCACCACAAATGGAATTCAATTCTTTGGGAAACACTGTATTCCACAAATCAGCACCACTTTTTATTCATTTTACCATTTTACCAATTCACAAATTGAATATCTATCGATATGTTTGTTCATTCACAAGTTTATTTACAGAAACCAAGATCTCCCAGATTCTTTTCAATCTTTCTTTACTTTGTCATTAGACATTCATTCACATCGTACAAGACACCATAACAATATATTTGTACCCTTTATTCGCTCATCATGCATTCCAATGCTATGGAATGGATTACCTCCCCTACTAAGATCCATAGCCTTCCACTCACTCTTTAAAAAAACAGCTTAAAAACACCTTCTTCTATCATGAATCATCTAGTCACTTTCTGCCCATTTTGTTTCATCATTATTTTATCTGAAAAGTAGTATGTTGGTGCGCACATCCAAGGCAGGTGCTGGACAAAAAGTGCTAGGCTATCAAAGAGCGGGTTGTCCGCACACTTGCTCCCATCAGGAATTTTTATTGATTTTCACCCGTGTGTAACGTTTCGAGCTAAACGCTCTTTATCAGACTGTCTGATGAAGAGCGTTTAGCTCGAAACGTTACACACAGGTGAAAATCAATAAGGATCATTATTTTATCTATCACATCCATCTATCGAATCTATCCATCTCATTCTTTCTCCATCCATCTTTGACTACTTTTGTATTTTGTCTCCTGATTTTTCAGTTTCAGTTTTCAATTAATATTGAGTGTATCTGTACTTTACATCCCTTGTTTGAAAAAGTTTAATTGTTAACCTTTTACAGTTGAGTAATTATTGAAAGGGGTGGAACTCTTGCACAAGCCCTTTGGGCTTCGTTCCCTCCTTGCACCATTGATGTAAATGTGTGCTAAATAAATAAACTAAACTTAACTTCATCCAAGGTAAAACAGTTTACCATTCCATGTCATCTTTAAGTGTGTGGTGCGGGCAACCCACCTGTGTGCGTGCGTCGGTGGTTCTTGAGGTTGCCGGCGGTGGTGAAGCGTTTACCGCAGCCGCGCTCTGGGCAGGTGAAGGGCTTCTCTCCGTTGTGTGTGCGCATGTGCACCTGCAAGCGCTGTAGCACATAGAAGCTCTTTCCACAGCCCTCTGCACCGCACCGGAATGTCCGGTCATTTCTGAACAACACACATGCGCACACACAGACACACACACACACACGTATCAGCAAACAAGTACCGTAGATATATCTCAAGTGGACAGCCATAAACATGCATGATCATGTAGGTATGATGGGAACACACAACACACAATCAGATAAGACTGAAGTTACACAAACACCAACATGCAAAATATCTCTAAAACAAAAGTATACACACACACACAAACACACACAGAGGCCACTTAATATAGCATTGCTGTTGTCGCACCTGTGTGTTTTGAGGTGGTACTTGAGGTGTGCAGGCCAGGTAAAAGTCCGGTGACAGTTCTCATACGGACACCTGAGTACCTTCTCCGCATTACCACGGTTACCACGAGACACCTGCTCTTTCTTTGGTCCCTCAGACTGGTAGCCATTGAGATGCTCACCTAAGAAAATAGACAATAGAGTTCCCACTTTCAAGCTATTCTTATATTATTAAGAGGCACTAAGCTAACCCTCTATGCTCTTTGTTAACTGTTTCAATTCAGTTGTAAAATGCAGAGAGTAAATACCAATTCCAACTTTTCTCATTTATCTTTTTAATTTAAACAGATATTGTGTAATGATGTATCGTAAATAAATATTTTGCAATATATTGAGTATTGCAGAATCGTTGTATGGCCACATTATCATTATTGTGGGCAAAGTATTGTGCCGGTATTGATTTGGTGCTTACTGTTGCTGTTGGCCCTGGGGGTGGTGTTGGGTGTGTGGGGTGCTTACTGTTGCTGTTGGCCCTGGCGTCTTTGGCGTCTTTGGCCAGCTGTGCCCGCGTGGCAGCGATCAGGCTGTCGTGTGCCAGCTCCTGTACCCGCAAGTACCAGGGGGCACTTCCATCGGCCCCCTCCCCCGCTGAAATCTCCTCCTCCGCTTCATCCACCTCATCCTGCACAAACACCAGCGACTCAGCCGACGCCGCTAGACCTGAACACACACACACAGGTGAATAATCAGGAATCCACAGCATGGTGTAAATATGAACCTCCCATACCAATGTTGTTGAAAAGTTTTAGTTCAAGAGTTTTAAGAAATCAGGCCAAATTTGTCACACAACATCTCAAATCGCAAACTGTTATTTTTCCTGTAATTGCTTTAAGTTGAATTTCACTAACTCTACAGTCTCTCGTTGTTAAATCACTGCTGATCCCTTTCTGTCTGAACGCGGTTTTATCGCTCAAGCGTCTCTGAGTTGAAGCCCTTACCCTTGGCCAGGTTTAGCAGGACGTAGGAGGTGCTGTCCTGCTGCTGCAGGTCGTGCATGATGGGCATGTGACTGGGGGCATGGTCATGGCTGAGGGGGGTAGGAGCTGGACTGGGCACTCGTGGCTGCAGCTGCACCACCATGGTGGCGCTCCGCTCTGCCCCAAACTCAGGAAGCTCTGTGGAGCCAGTGTGACGGAGCGCGCTCTCTGGGAGAGAGCGAGAGAGAGAGACTTTTTAGGTTTCCTTTCAGTTAAAAGGAAACCAACAAGCAATAAAAACAACCTATATTAACCCCACCCCCCACACACACACAAATGAAAACAAAACCAGCAAAGCACAAGACAACAAAATAGAGGGAGAGGGAGAGAAAGAGAGAGTAGGAAGCAGAGAAAATGGGGAGAGAGAGAGAGAGAGAGAGAGAGAGAGAGACAGACAGACAGACAGACAGACAGAGGGGAAAATACACAGACACACACAGACAGAGTAAGAAGCAGAGAAAAACAGACAGAGTGATACATGTGAGTGAGTGAAGGAGGAAAATGGACAGTAAAACAAACACTGAGGGATTGATGTGCTGTCAGGAGTTATCTTGTGGTGGAATCAAGTGATTGTACAGAATGATGTCACACAGACAGGCTGCACATCCGTCTGTCATACCATTTAGGTCTTCCGCATCAGCTGCCACCATGACAAGCTTTTTCAACTTGGCACACAAATTCACAAACAAATGGGCTTTACATTAATTTTCCATATGTTTTCTATGAGACAAGCACATGGCAGCTGTACGGTCAGTGCCTGGCCATCAGCTGTTTCAGCAGAGAGACTGATCAGAAAGTCTAGATGAGCTGACACTGAGGGAGGGTCGCTACCTGTCAGCTGAAGCTGGCTGCATATGGAGTTATCTGCTGGCAGCGGCTGGAGAGACAGACAGGTGTTCTTCGGATCCGGCTCCTCCAGACCCTGACCAAGTGGAATGGAGGCGTTCTGCACGAACTCAACCAACAGCTATAAAAACACACAAAACAGTAACGCTACTGGATGATTGTATCAAGACAAAGCCCGTCAAGTGTTCTGGGTCAGTCGCATGGTGTATTACTACTAACGTACTTTACCTCAGGCTTGGAATCAAGTTCATCAGAAAGCATGGAGTCGCCCTTTGAAGGTCTACGAGAGGCAGACAACACAAATTGAATACTTGACTGTTAAAGTTAATCCAGTCTATCCAACAGACACATAATGATGAGCCTTAACGTACCTGAACGGCTGGTCGTATCCGGAGATGTCGTGACGTGGTTTCAGACTCCTTTCATTTTGGCAGGTTAAACCTACCGGTAGAATGGTCCATGCGATGCCTTTTCAAAAACAGTGACATTTCATATTTAGACATGTAAAAAAACAATAAAACTGTAACTACAACTACAGTTGTAAACTTCTCATAGGCAAAGTAAACAGCATCATAGGTGGCTAACTGGTTAGCTCGCTAGTCAACTAAGTTAGTTAGCTAGCTAGCTAGCTATAAGTAAAAGTGATAGTAACGTTAGCCCATAAGTGCACGTTTGATATTTCTTGTGTGCATATCTATGAACAAAGATAACTTCAATGTCTTACTCATAACTTGTATTAGGGGAAAACAGCAAACGACCCGGCATTTCTACTTCCCATTTAGCTAGCATAACTAGGTTAGCTAGAATAGCTTGTTATTGGTTGTGACGTTATAAGAAGAGAAGTTAACGTTATGGGTAAATGTGAACAGCCAGATGTGCAACTCAATTCAACTCAACAGCTACCGGTGGCTGACGTTGACGGTCATTCACGGTGTTTTCAAATCTACCTGGATATGAAAAATGTGCGTTTGTAATGGCTTTACAATCAAGTAATTACAATGTTTCACCGTGTGTGAAGTTAGCCTTGTTAAGGCAGTCAGCTAGCAGGGTAGCTTACTGGCTAGCTACTAGCCCCAGAGGTAGCACTAGTCAAATTTACAGTCAAAGGTTTGTTGACTTAATTACATCAAAAGTGAAACATAACCCAATTGGTATAGGGTCTACATACACACATTACAACAGGTCTTGTTAAAAAAATGCATATCTTACCCTTCTTCCCATCAGCAAATAATAACAGTGAAGTTATACAGACAGGGATGTTACTTCCGCTTTGGACTGAAGCAGGTTCTGATTGAGTGAAATATTTGATACTGAGCTTAGCTCTACGCCTAGCTTGTTGTTTCTACTGCCACCTACTGGTCAATTGTTTGAAGGGCCATTTGCCTTTGTGTGTTTGTGGTTTGTGTGTGTGCTTGTGTGGCACGACATCCATGCTCCCCAAATGACCATCAGTAGGCCTAGCCTATGAGAACATTATGTTAAGCTACTGGCAAACCAAATTTCAACTGCATCCTTTTCCAATGCAATCAAGTGCAAATAAATACCTCACACAAGTTTTAGTAAAACTGTTGGCCACATATATAAAGTATAAAAGTATAGTAAGTATATATACTTTTTTGATCCCGTGAGGGAAATTTGGTCTCTGCATTTAACCCAATCGGTGAATTAGTGAAACACAAACAGCACACAGTGAACACACAGTGAGGTGAAGCACACACTAATCCCGGCGCAGTGAGCTGCCTGCTACAACGGCGACGCTCGGGGAGCAGTGATGGATTAGGTGCCTTGCTCAAGGGCACTTCAGACGCGGCCCAATGGTCGGGGCTCAAACCGGCAACCCGCCGGTTACAAGTCCAGAGTGCTAACCAGTGGGCCACGGCTGCCCATATATCATTCATTACCTTCTGCACATAAAGCACAGATTGCAGACGTTTACTTTGCTGTATCAAATAAAGCTGAAGGTGATATATCAAATAAAGCTGTTTTTTACTATTACCGGTAATAATTTAAATTAAAAGGATATATACAATGACATATGACAGACAGACAAGTCAATAAATCGCAAAAAGAGTTTTGATTGTAAAGTATTGATACTGATTTTATTTCTGATTGGTTTCTGATGTCCATTTTCTGATTGCAAGCATTCCATCCCACCTCTCCCCTTTCTTAAACCAACAAAATGGTTCATTTATTGATTTTCATAAATATGATTTTTCCAATAATCTGATCTACAAAAAAAATCTTCACAATGCTTAAACAATGCTTCACAAAAACTGTAACGGCACATAAGAAAATTACTATACAACAAATTCACATATAAAGTCCTAAGACACACAGGCCGGGAATATGCATGGAAAGCTGCCAAATTTAAATGTATCGGTTCTAATCCAGTACAAAAAAGGGACAAACATACACTGGTATTATGACACCGAGACAATGTAAATATTTCTGCATCAAACTTCACAGAAAGTATATTACTGGACATTCAGATTCAATAATAATGACCACAGAATCTTCAGAGTGCCAGAACATTCTGGAATCACAGAATGCATATTTGTCTCTGATAAATAAAAATGTATCTGTCATTCTTGAAAAATGTACACAAAGTCAAAGTAAGCAAGCCTCATCCTCATTATCTAACCGTAATACATACATCATCTTTTTAAATATAAAATAGTGTATGACATTATCCTGTGATCAATGTTACGTTTTGTGTAAATACTACCATAGAGGCGATTACAATACTATTCCAAAGAAAACACCAAAGCACATGTTCCCCACTGCTTCAGTAAAGTGGGAGATGTCAAAAGACGCTATGCTATGCACTCATCTGCCAATGGAGGAGGATTGCTATTGCTATGTTTTGTTTCTGTCTGTGTTCCTGCTCCACAGACCTAAGCTTTTTCATCAGAAAGTCTATGGCCAACATCAGCAATAAGGCCTCTGTACGTGACTCTGGAGAGAAAGGAACAGCCTGAAAGGAGGCAAGATTTACAGAGGCGCTACGTGAGAATTTGCCATTTTAGAGAAGAAAGTAACTTAGCTGCCTTGAAATGTTTAAGTACCACACAAGTCAAACTGTTTATCAGTGCTGACTATGATACAAGCTCTTAAGATCCCAAAATGAATATATATATACACTGATGATACATAAAATAAGGCAGATGTAATGTTTTACAAATGTACAGCACATGTAATCCTCCAACCTCCACTCTTGGGTGAACCACATTAGGTGTCAGCACTTTGGTTATAGGCCTTTTTCTACTGACGAAGCCTGCAGTCATCTACAAAATCTATTTGCCTAAAAAATGTAATCCTTAGTGATATTACAATCAAATTTAGATCATAGCTACATGCTGCATATACACAGACAAACTAACCCCCCTCAGCCATAAAATAACAGAAAGAATACAAATAAAAAAATTATGTCTGAACAGAGTTGTATCGGTTAGAGGAAAAAGCTAACTAGCAAACTTAAACAAATATCCACAATTTAAGGTCCATGATTCTAAACACATTTAGTTAGTGAGCTCATCACAAGGTTTAGCATGTGACTAGCCCCAGCATCTGCTCCACGAAGGAATCCACACATACAGAACATCAGCACACTTTGCTCGACTGAATTAAAAAAAACAGGACCGACCACATTAGCAGGACAGGCTTCACAAACAAACAATGCTTCCTCACAAGCAGTTAAAAGCAAATGGCCAACGTTGGCATACAGAAAGCTAATGCACTGGTGCCCAGTCTGAGGCCAGCTTTGAACCAACCTCCTTTTTTGCCCATTTGGTTTGTTACCAAAGATCAATATTTTAACCTCACAGAGTAAAAATATGCACAGTGTCAAATGCATAAGGCTAGCCCAGTAGCACTACCAGCATTACAACTTCAGTGTAAAAAAAAACTACAAAAAACACAAAAAGATCAAATAATATAATACAATGCCATCTAGGTTGTATGAAGCTTCTAAGATCCTACATGTCATTATTCCATACTGTGCTTATGGTTCTCTACAAGTCATTTCAGTCAAGGAATTGGGAGATGATGTATTCTAAGCATCTATGGTTTGGTTTTCAAATAATTTCCGTTATTTGGTAAATGTGTAAATTTGATGCACAACCAATTCTGGTCAAATTTCTTTTTGACAGCTAATGCAGTTTGCACCAATTAGTTCTAGCACTGAAGCTGAAAAGCAAATTGCCATTCTTTGTTTGTTTGTTTGTTTTTACTTATTGTGGCTCTCATCAAAAGGCCCACATATTCTTGTGAAACTTTGACACAAAGCAATCCTTGTAGTGGGTGTTGTGGTGATGTGGTCAATCAATCAATCAATCAATCTATCTATAATCTAGATAACCCTTCATCTGCAATCATATCTATGATCTAGATAACGCTTCAGCTGCAATCATATCTATTATCTAGACAACGCTTCAGCTGCAAGAGGCTTCTTGGGATGCATTATGAAAAGTCTGATGACAAGACAAAGCATCCAGGTTTAAAAAAATATATATAAAAAAAAATGGAAGAAAGATAAAAGAATATCAAATGACAGAAATTGTTCATCTTGACACACAGATCACCTGCTACATTACCAAAATGTAATTCCAAGACGGGTGGGGTGGGGGTGGGGATTGGGTTTTGGGGGTTAAATCCTGTGCATGAACTCTCCATAGTCCGTACTAGCAAAATATTACAAGCATCCACCAAGAGCGGCCAAAGGGAAGCGATGGCAGGTTTATAGCAGTGAAGTATACCCACTATCGGATACACATTTGGGCCTTATTTACATAAGCCAACATTAGGTGGGGACCACACTGGAAATAACGACGCGCCAGCGGTAAACGTAACGCAACACTCAGACCATAATAAGTTCTATCTCGTTTCTAAGTAACACAAACAGTTTGCCTAAACTGACAACTGAATACGCTCGCGTTGCTTTGAAAGTTGAACCAAGTTCAACGCTCAACTTGTTCAACGCTAGTGTTACGTCAGCGTTGCCACCGTTCCGCTGCAGAACCATAGAGAATTATAGGAAACCTGCCGCTGTTCAGCTGCAGAACCATAGAGAACTATAGGAAACCTGCCGCTGTTCCGCTGCAGAACCATAGAGAACAATAGGAAACCTGCCGCTTGCCGCTAGTCAGTGTGATCCCCGGCTTAACCCAGACAACTTCACAACAGATCTTCACTGGTTTGAAGCCCAGTTAGTGCTAGACCAGACCCTTTCCACAGAGTCCCTGCCACCTTTGCAGTGTTCCTACCCACTGAGTCTTATTCATTAAACAAACGTGTCCAATTCTCCTCACCCTCAAACTTGTCTGCATCTCTTTATCGTTTGCAGAAGGGGAAAAAAAATTGTCTTTATAAAAAAAAAAAAAAGGCCATGATCTTTAGAGTAAGGAGCTGAGATGTACCAATGGCCGATTCCAACCATGTCTGGGAAGGAAAAGGGCTGACTAAATAGGTCCTTAAATAGGAATTAAGGCTGTAACACAGGCCGTGTGTGTCTCAAGAATTCCTTCCGTCCGTGTGTGTGTGTGTGTGTGTGTGTGTGTGTGTGTGTGTGTGTGTGTGTGTGTGTGTGTGTGTGTGTGTGTGTGTGTGCGTGCGCATGCAAGTGTGCTTGTTAGTGCAGTGCCCCGCCAACTGAGGCCATTTCCCTTTAGCCGAGACAGTCCCCAGCACAGCGTCATTCACTCAGCCTGTTGTGCTTGGTTGTAGGCTGAGGGGACACCCATCTTAAGGCTCCCTATGGACAACACTAGCCTGTTACAATCTAAAAAAAAAAGAAAACAAAACAAAAAAAACACTCTGATTAGCAAATATTTTAGTATTTGCACTCCAAGTAAAGCCACCATCCCTTTTTTGTTACATTTGGACCACTTGATCCGTACACTGGACACCAGCATCAACACCAGGGAGGAAGCTGCCCAGTCACTTGCTAAGTCAAGTTGAATTGTTGTTTTTTTAGACAGTCACTGGACATCATCTGTCCAGGCATATGCACTGCTCTCCATCTACGCCTGTTCATTTGTCTGTCAGTCCATCCTGGGGCAGGACCGTGGTCTAGGCGCTCTTCTCCTGGTTGTCCTGCTCCAGCATGCTGCTCTGGAGCCGGTCGTACACGGACGCGTCTCCGCTCTTCAGCACCTCCATGAAGAGGCTGGTGTGCTCGCGGAGTCGCTCCAGGTCGCCCTGCGTGCGTCGGTTCTGCCGGATCAGCTCCTTGGTGCGCAGTGTGATGTCCAGCAGGCCCGACTTGCTCAGGATGTTGTAAGTGTTGCAGAAGCGCTTGCGCTTGTTGCTGCCGTTGGAGTCGCCGTCCGCGCTGTCGCTGTTGCCGTCCTGGTTGATGCTGCCGGCACCGGGGCTGCTGGGGCGGCTGTGGTTGCTGCGGATACTGCTGCGGCTACTGCTGCCGCCACTCTCCGTGGGCGTCTGCAGGCGGGAGATCTCCGAGGTCTTAGAGTCTGTCGATTTGCGGTTGGCCGCTGGGACCGACGCGGACCTGGAGAGATGAGCGGGGCCCCCGGGGGCCGAGACGTGAGCGGGAGGGGCGGAGTCAGCGAGGACGATGTGGGGGAGCGGTGACGCCGGCAGAGAGCTAGCCGTGGAGTACCCCGAGACGCTGCCCTTCCTGTCTCTGCGATGGCGCTCGTGGTGGCTGAAGGTCAAACTGCAGCTCTTCCCCGAGGATGCGACAGAGCTGTAGCTAGAGGATGAGCTCGTGCTGCTGCTGCTGCTGCTGCTGCTGCTGTTGGTGTGGCTGGGACTGTCCCCGGGGTGGGGGGCGATTTTTGGGTAGGACTTGAGGATGGGGAGGTACTTCTTGTGGCGCCGGCGCTTGGAAGAGGGCTCGGGGGTCACAGAAGGGCCGCGGGTCGAGACCACCGGCTGGAGGAAGACCATCTGCGGTTGCTGCACCATCTCCACCGCCGGGCTGAAGCTCCACGGCTTAAGGGTGGGAGGATTATCTCCAGGCTGGGAACAAAAAGATTATGTAGCTGAGGTGAAAGGGGACTGTTTTTACAAGCGCACATCAAGTGTCACACAAGTAAGTACAGACAATTAAACTTCTCCAAAGAGCTTAAAGGTCCAGTATGTAGGAAATAATGGAAAATAAATGGTAACCATTCCAAAAATGATCACCATATGTTGTCAGAGAGTAAGGAAACACGATGAATTGAAGTAATGGCTTATTGGACAACATTACTATAACCTGTAAAACCCCGTAAAACCCATGAAAAAAAATGAGTTACGGGGCGGAATCTCTTGGAATTTTCGTTTATGTTTTGAACGATTAATTCTAGAATAGCGTATTAATAATGGGCTGGCGAGTCCTCCTATTTGTGTTGCCAAATTAGCAAAGGCCAACTGTCAACTTGCTGTCAGTTGTAGTCATGAACGCCTACGAGAGGCAGGCAAATTTCCAAAATTAAAACAAGAAACAAATTAAGTGGACATCGGAGGAGCTTGCTGATATGGCGACGTCTTCGTCAAACGAAGAATATCAAGTCTGACACAAGGCTGGGCATATTTCTCCACCACAGGTATCCTAGGCTAAACTTCATCTGCATCGCTAACTTCAGCTAAATATGTTACGTTGGTTAGAGAGGTATTTTTTGTTTTCACTGTTTCCGTAATATGTAGCATGGTTGGAGTTAAAGCAGCTGCAGGTCAACTAACGTTATTAGCTAAGTGTTAATTACATCTGGCAACCCAGAAGAGGCTCGCGTCTTGCGAATGTTCACCAGTGTTTTGATTTTGGCCTACAGAACGTTCGTAACAATCCTACAAATCGCTCCTTTAAGTTGCATTTTCAATAAAAAGGTGCTACAGGTTCAATCAACCAGGAGTTGATTCACGTATTCTGATGTGATCATAGAAACTTCTTGTTTCATAATCAAAGCTAGAAAACACAAACACACACAACTGACCAAATCTCATGGTCACATTATTTAAAAAAAAAAAAAATGAAAAAAAGAAGACCACTTAAAAACAAATATATACACACAACTGCTTGTTTACCTGCTTAAGGAGAACGTTGTTCATGATGATCATGGGGGACAGGTTCGGGGAGAAGCCCCCGATGACAGCCAGCTGTGAGTGCTGAGAGGATGGCGGAGAGGCTCCCTTCCCCGCACCCCCTTTCCGAGAGTTGTCGTCTGACTCCGCCTGGTCCATCACACTGAAATGCTCCGAGCTTGTATCTGTGGGAGAAACCCAAGCAAAAACAAAGTCACCACACTGCGTCATCATGGTGCACCACAGCTTGTTCTTAAGAGACAACATGCCCCAGACACATCAAAGATCGAAGAAGCTCAGGTTAGCTCAAGGTGTCTTCCTGTTAAACTGTAGTAGAGGTCTGCACTCCCGCGGTAGACCCGTGGGACCCGCGGGTCCCGACCCAAAAGAGTGCGGCGCGGGACAACTTTTGAAAGCTCTTTGCGGGAGCGGGCGGGATGAGAGAGGTGCGTTCGCGGGTGCGGGACAAACCGATGATTCACTGCACTCCCGCAAATTAAATATGGGCGTAAAATTAAATATGGAAATTATTAAATTAGTGTTCATAACTATAGTTCAGCTGGATGTTCTGTTAGGCAGCATTAAAAAACGGGGTTTAAGCATAACTGACGGATAGCAGGCCTATAGCCTATATTGTCGTTTACGTGGGTTCAATTTGTTCCAGCTGCTGATTGTCAAAACTCGAAATCGAAAGCATGACAGAGGAAGAGGGCACCAGACTAGGCCTACTTCAGCTGTTAGCCTACATTCAGAACCAAGAAACTGACATCTGGAGTCTTTCTCAGGTGTGTGTGCTCCTTTCGTGAGACAGAAAGAAAAACTGAATAGGCTATCCCTCCTGCATGCGGGCTTTAGCGGGCGGGAGTGGGACATCATGTTACAGATGCGGGCGGGAGCGGGACTAAAAATGACACATTAATGCGGAAGCGGGACAGAATATTGCGGGAGCGGGCGGGCGCGGAACTGAAAAATCAGTCCCGCGCAGACCTCTAAACTGTAGTCTTCTTCTCATTGGCATGACAGTGTGTGCTGTGTGGGGGGTTGAGCCTTGGCTCCACAAATTGCACTGTAATTGTTTATTAATAGCACTATTAAAAATAAAAATTTAGGAATCCAATGAACTGAAAATAGAAATGATGACTCCAATGGGAGTATACTATTTCTTGTGTTTCTAACATTACCATGATAATATGTTGAAGTTCTCCCCCTCTCATTCTCTCTCCCACACAAAAGCAAGTGACCCAAACTTACAAGAAAGCAGAGCATATCTACGGTAATGTATTTCTCGTGTGGTAATAACAAGCTATGAGTTATTGTTTAATTGGCCTTAAAGTCTTTTTCTAACTAGATACTGATCCCATGGCCCACACCTGACAGAAACCGTCTGGAGCCAGTATAACCCTGATGCTTATAGTAATGGAATAACTATGAATAACTCCCAATATGTCACATAACAAATCATCCCATAACATAACACCTCATATCATTACAGTATAACATAACACAGACATATTTATTTTTAATACAACTGACATCCAAAAAACATTAATCATGGCAACCACAGACCTGAGAAGCCGGAGTCTCTCTCGAATTCTGGCCGGGACTGGTCAAGTCTCTTGGTGCGAGACTTGCCCATTGTCTGTGGCAAGCTCTCCTCCTTCCTCTTGGTACTCATGTTGTGGTTGCCCTCAGTCAGGGCTGGTCGTTTCGCCACTGGTCACACTCCGCAGTAGGCAGTCCTGGAAAACACAAGGGTGACAAGACAAAACTTGTGTTCACAAACTCACCACCATCAAAGCTTGCTGCATGATCACCACACCAAGCAAACGGACACGAAACAGGTTGGCTAAACCACATGATTAAGGGCTTTTACAATCAAATGTCACCATCAACTGATACGGCCATACCATATGATCAGGGGTGTAGTGGTAAAATAAGAAGTGGGTAAATTACGAATTGTGTGATCACGGTAAGGTGGACTGCGCCATGCGATATCGGATTTTTTAAAAAGGCATTCAGAACATGTTTGATGAGGGTGGAGGTTATTGTCCAATGTTTATATCAATACCAGTGGTATTACATGGTTCCTAGAATGTTGAAGAGTGTACATATTGTGAATGTGGA
Organism: Alosa pseudoharengus; assembly: GCF_046254945.1. NCBI lineage: Eukaryota > Metazoa > Chordata > Actinopteri > Clupeiformes > Clupeidae > Alosa > Alosa pseudoharengus. The sequence goes on along the minus strand of NW_027468859.1, from coordinate 30,355,912 downwards.
TAATACACAATATAAGAATTTCCCCTTGGGATCAATAAAGTATCTATCTATCTATCTATCTATCTATCTATCTATCTACAGTGTGATTTTTTAATGAACGTTAAAAGTTGCAATTGGTGAATAAACTCTTTTGAGAGGTGGATAAACTGAGTTTACTTGCATTTTGCCTTCCACTACACCCCTCTGCATGTGATTATGTCATCTTGTATGTCAGCAGAGGGATTGTTTTAAATTAGGCCTTGACAAATGTCAAGGTTACAGCCATAACTGGCATAATTGTCTTGTTCTGGGATATAGAGATCAGGGAAATTCAATGTTGACCATTGTTGACGTTAGCTTACTAGCTATGCAACTCTAACGTGGCTTTGGATTACTGTTCAATACATCAAGGGGTATTCCAAGTATGTGGTTTAGTGACAAACATGGGTAAATTAACTCAGAGTAAGTGGTAAACCTCCTAATAAATGAGCTGTATGGCTTCATTCGCCTAACAAAACAACGCCATAGGGCTCTTGTTGTAGGAGGTTTACCACTTACTCTGAGTTAATTTACCCAGGTGTATCACTAAACCACGTACTTGGAATACCCCCCTGTACAATTATCTATCGGCAGACAGCTCGACAAATACATAAATAGCTGGGCAGCCAGACTAGATAAAACATCCGATCAATCGCCAAATCTTGCCGACCCATTTTCCAACAAAGCTAGCGAGCGTGTTATGCTTGTTTATCTGACTAACTTCTTGGCAAGACATGCTACTGGCCTTGCACCCATTAACGTTACCCCTCAACCTACGTTAACGTTAGCCATTGAAGTTACCCTCGGCCTGATCAACTCAACATACGTTGTGATGTCAAATCAGGTTGAAATCTAGCAAATTCGGACACAAAGCTATGCTCGTTTCATTCAATTGCGATGTCTTGTGTTGACGACTTGCAAAACAGTGTCGAGGCTAACGTTAACGTTAGCGGTTTCAGAGGCAAAGTTGACAATAGCAGTAGCAAACACCTAAAATGGTAAATTAATCTGCAATAACCTACAACTAACTGCTATGAAATGTAAATGGTCTAAGTTAGTTTATGGTAGTTAACGTTAAACCCAGCCTTACCTTTCAAATGTTTCTCAAGTCTCAAAATGAAGACCAACTGTTTGGCTCCGTCGTGTCAGCTGAGACTGGGTGGCTAGCGTTAGTTCTAGTGGCTACACGGTGCTGTACACGGGACCTAGGACCACACTCTGTACTCCTGACAGCTGAATCACATGCCAACAGGAATGCTTCAGAAGATCCTCATCATATCGATTCACACGTAGCTTATCATAGAAACTTGGAGCCAAACACACAGGTAATTATTGTTATTGGATCTGAAGGTGTTAACTCACCGGATAAACAAGGAATATGCAAAATATTGTGAAATACGTTTGCTGTCTTTGTGTTCCCTCTCACCTTATTTGGAAATACGGGGCGTGCCTAGAAAATACTATTTAATTGACGTCATGCGTTGTGATTGGTTGGTCCCTCCCACGTGAGCTATCATTGGTTAATGAGATAGACATTAAGCCCTGAAACGTGACTGCACACCAAATGTGTGGCAACATGAGTACATAGTGTTCAACAGTAGACGCGACGCACAGTACAGGTTCAAGAAATCAAGACGTAGTAGGCTACTGCCTGTACACTGTTGCAATTACATAATCGAGCTCACGCTGCATCCCCAGTTTAACCCGGGGGTGACAGGGAACCTCACGTTGTCCTGAGTTTCCAACTCCACCCTAATGATATAGGCTACTCAATTACTAATTTACTAATTTAGTTTCATGCCAGACTATAAGGCATGAATTTAGGTCTTTAGATATATCATGGCAAATAAATGATAAGTTGACATATCAAGGATGATTGCATACATTTAATAACACATTAGGACATATTTACAAGTCCATCATTCAACATAAACTTAATCAAGAACTCAACATACTTTATTTACATAATATTCATTTTCAGACAGTCCAGCCCTCTGCATTGGTGCTATTTCATCCACTCCCCATAAGCCGACATCCCCTTGGGTCCAACCCACACAGGTAGTATTGTTTAGTATGCTGGCAGACGATCTGTCTGCGGGGATAAAGGTATTGTGTGTCCTTGTCTCAGATAGGCTATAGCCTATAAAGGGATCTCTTTCAGCTGTTGGTCCAAAACAGGTAGACACCCACAGAAACTAGACCTGTCTCATACATTAGGCTACTTCTCTCATGTCGATCAGTCAACACAGGGATGGTAGTATGAGGATGGGGGTCATAGTCTATCAAAAGAGCTGTGAAATGCATCTGGTTAAGGTCAAATCGGTCCCAAAGGTGTCTTAGAAAATCATTCTGTGTGAATGTTTCAAATGGCAGGATGATCTAGATGGTAACTGGCTGACTTGTGGCCCAGATCTGGCCCCTAGCCTGTCAGAGCCTAGAGCTGTTCAATAGAATCATCTGAGATGTTAAGGTGATGATGTCACTCCTGTTCCGGATGCATGCGTGCACGTGTGCTGATGGATCAGGCATGCTGTTCATTGAAGTTAGTGTTCTTATGATGTCATTGTGGGCATGGGGCGTGCGGGTTGACGTGGTGCCAAGGCCGGTGGCAGCCCGCGGTCAGTCTGAAGGGGAAGCAGAGGTCCCCGCTAGACGCTGCGTGGATGAACACACCTGCCAACAAGAGAACTATCTTCACTTGTACTCGTAGGAGTGAACAAATAATCATCACAATAACACTTCACAATAACACTTCCAGGAAGTAATCAGGAAAAAAAAAAAAAAATTCAATGAGGTAATAAACTTTTGAGGCACCAAACACCTCCCTCGTTTGAAAATGTAAATACAGCCATATCAAAAATGCTAGGAACTGCAGGCTAATTGTTTTCAGCAAAGGTTTTTTGAAAACATGAAGGCCGGCCAAGCAGCATCACACACTGTACTGCCAAGAGAAATCCTGGATGTACATGCAGATGACCAGAAGAGGGCAGTGCAGCACTTACTTGCCACAGTTTCTCTCTTGTTTCCTGTGTTTTCGCCTCCTGGCTCGTCCCCCCAGCCTGCGTCCACTACATTGAAAAGGTCACAGCACATAAGGGAACAATACAAACAGTAACAACATGTTTTCCTTACCCTCAGATAAACAAGCTGACCATGACCCAACCCACTTACCTCTTGTTGGTCAAATAACTCCTCTTTGGCCTGTTTTTTTTTTTTTTTGGGGGGGGGTAAACACACAAAAAAATCTAACTTTACTGATGGCAGAGGGTACAGGATAAATAATGATCTGTTATAATATTGGTCATTCATAGTGTTTGAAAATGTCATAATGACTGATATGAATAAAGTTGAAGAGAATTCAAAGTGTTTGTTCTGAATGGGTAACAAAGAGGAGAGTTCTAAAGAGAATAGCCAAGTTCAGAGGCAAGTTGAGCTCTAAAAAGAACAGTTCAGTTCTAAAGACAACAATTGAGTTCTAGAGACAACAGTTGATATGTGAGTTATAATAAGAACAGTTGACTCTAGAACTGGTCTGTATCTGTCCCAGATCCACTGTAGGAGGTCCTACCTGCATTCACAGGTGTCATGCTCCATGAAGCTGAGCTCTACGTAGCTCCTGGTTTTCTCAGAGGGAGTTATCCTCAGGAGCTGTGGGATCAGGGGGACAAATACCCATCAGGCAACAGGACACAGTTATGAACCAAAAGGGGCAAACACAAGGCAACGGGACACCAAAGGGGCAAAGTGGACACAGTTATTAGCCAAAGGGGAAACACAAGGCAACTATGGTATATGGTTACAGGTAAAGAACTTATGGTGCATACAATGAATTCAAATGTGCATAAAACCTATAAACAACGTTAATAATTTTAATAATGCTTAACAAATTCATAATACTTTTTATTTGTATATTGTCTTTCTAAAACCCAAGGTCGCTATAAAACGATGCACACTGATCTTAAGGTCAACCAAGAGGAATAAACAGAGGATATTCTAATGTATTTAGCATTTATTATGTCATTAAAAATATCAATGTGTTATAACTTATAACATGTAAAGCCATTGTATATCATGACATGCCAAAGAGATATTGCTTGATCTAAACCTGTAGAATGTGTGAGTTAATGAGCTAAATGTGTGATGAATCCACCAGAGTTGACGTGAGCGATTAGCTCAGAAGATTCTCGCAGCAATACCGTGAGCAAATACATTAAGAGACGTTAGACATTAACCTCTGTAGCCAAGCAGCAGTGGACTGTGGAAAAATTTTCGGTTGAAACCATCCCAGAATCAGCTGCCATGGGTAGTCATAGCGACAGCCTCAATTACCTGCATGGTGACGTTATGGGTGAGAGTGGGGTAGCACTCCAGGTTCTCGTCACTACAGCAACCGGAGCAGCGTCGTAGAAGAACGCAGCCGGGGCTGAAGACGTACTCGACCACGCCAGGGTACTCCTGCTCCACCTCCACCATGCTCTCCAGCGTGCGGCACAGGCTGCGCCCCCACACCTCATGGAACAGCAGCGGCGTCATCACTGCGCAGGGACACACACAGGTGGAGAGAGAGAGAGGGAGCTCCGTAAGTCATACAGCAGAGCAGCGAGACACTAGATAGACTCTTCACCTTACCCTGCACCTTACCCTCTTCACCTTACCCTGCACCTTACCCCCAAAAACTATATCTCCAAAAAGCTGTATCTACTGACAAGGTATGTTTCACGATTCTCGCAAGATGTCTTCAGGTCGACAATTCTTGAAATTGCATTACTGGTTCTCTCGGCAGCAACCAGCTACGGCTATCCTCTATGGCTATGCTGGGTGAACGATTGCACTATTACAAGTTCATTTACCATCAAATTGGCTTTGAAGAGGTTATATTAAGGTAAACATATTGCATAGTGTACCTTTAAGCTCAAAATTGTGCTTCTCACATTAAAAGGCCTCCATAACCTGGCTCTTTTGTGCATTATGCTATTTCAAACTGTGGAAAAAAGGTAATGATAAAGCTCATGGATTTGTTTACAAGCTAGCGAAACAGTTAGCATACGTTCGGCAGAACAATGTGGATGTTACAAGGTAAGAAACACGATTTAAAACGAGTTTCTTGTTTCTCACTTCCCTTTCCGGGACGGTAGTCTCAATGTTGCAAGGTTGGTTTTCCGTCTGGGGACGCTAGGGGCAGCGGGGAAAGTCACCATTTTCACCGGAACAGGTCATTTAACCATCCAAATGATTTCTAAACGGGTTTATTATGTGGAAATAGTAGCCAAGTTTCCCTTTAAATACTTATCTTTCTCTATTCAATACTGATTTAAAGACTTCATCATTTCTCCTTCTCATTTCTCTTTCTCTGCTACTTTGTGTGTTATTTTCTGGCCCTTTTTCAGAGTTTAGGCCTTGAGCTCTATAAAGTGCCTTGAAACTGTTGTTCATAGCACTATAATGAATAACACTGAATTCAAAATTTAATTTACTATGCTTGATTGGACATTGCCTCAGTTGTAAGTCAGTGTGGATAACAAAGCCTGTTACACATTATGAACAAATTGCATATTATGTTGATGATTAGCTGGTTTATAGCTAATAGACCTCTCCAGAATATATCCCGCCTCCTAGCTTCCGTATCCATCCAACTTCCGGGCGTGGATTGTCTATGGGAAATAACATGGCGTTTTGAAAGATCGTACCTGTCAAACTCTGTAGGTGACAAAGTAGAAAAAGCTGCTGGGCAGATTGGCCTACACACTTCTGCCATGTAGTTTCCACTGGATTTTTTGTTTTTCGGTGCCGTTTAAGTAGTATAGTCTATAGTATACTACTTAAACGGCACCGACAATCAAAAAATCCAGTGGAAACTATATGGCAGAAGTGTGTAGGCCAATCTGCCCACCAACTTTTTCAACTTCGCTACCTACAGATGTTTTACCGGTATGATATTTCGAAACGCCATGTTATTTCTCATAGACAATCCACGCCCGGAAGTTGGATGGATACGGAAGTTACGGAGGCGGGACTTATTCTGGAGAGGTCAATGCGAATGCTGTTGAATATAAAAATTCTGTAGACAAACTGCAGATTATATGCTGAAATCATGATTCTAGTAACAGAGTCATTATTTACTTTTTTTTGTAACTTTGGCAGTGGTTACAGCTGTATGAAATACATGCAAGTGTGAAATGGATGCAGTCCGGTACACATATGCTATCACTCACCTTTACTCTGGTTTTTGCTGAGGGAGGTAGAAGCCTGAAAGACAAGATAATGAAATCAGCATACATGTCACTGATAAGTCACTCCTCATTAAGGGCTCATGAAGATCACCAACACACAGCTGACAGCTTTTGTGATGGACAAAATGGCGCAAATAACAGCCCAGAGGTCACAAATGCATATTCATATGGGAAGGACCACTCAGTCAGTCAGTCAGGACCATTCAGTCAGTCATCTGCTTCCTGTCTCATACACACACTCATTTGTTTACATCCAGGGCACACTCATTCATACCCAAGACAAAGATAATTAATGCGTAGCAAGATGGGTCGTCCTAGTTCATGTCTATGAGCGCAAAGTGGAGTTCAGTCAGAGACGGGCTCTGGTTCAGTTTGGAGGGTTTGGAGATCATGATACCGTGTCCGAAATGTGCATCCATTGCTCAGAAAAATAAGGCTTTGACAAATTCTGGGAAATTCTTGGATTCTGCCATAGACCTCAATGTTAAAAAGGGAGCCCGATCACTGCATAAATGGGGGATAGTGGCCCCCCCTCGTGCGGGGCGTGTACTACTGCTACCCTATTTGCATACATTTCAGGGGACAGGAAATGGCCTCTCAGGAAGTATCTTATTAATCAACCATCTTTGCCCAAGAGCAGGCTGGCAATCATGCACCAGGAGACTACACACTACTGCCTCCTAGTGGTGGAGAGTGGCACTACTGCAGAAGTAGGCCTCATGACCACCGAAATTCAGGCACACACCTGTGCCCCCCCCTTCCCACACACACACCTCCCCCCAACCCTCACCCCTCAAGTGTCTGCATTCCTCGTACTAAATGAGCAAAGGAAGATCGCTTCGCTCACTGTGCGCTAAGGCCATGACCGGTACGCATCGCAGACAAGATCTTTTTTTTTTAATATACTTTATTGCAATTGTTTATCTACATCCATGTAAGGTACCCACTTCACTTATTTCACATGTTACATTGCAATTTTTGTTTTTTGTTATTTTATACCTAAACATGATAGAAAAACTGATACAAAACAAAACATGACACACGGAAAAAAGGGGGGAGGGAAAGAAGGGAAGTGGTATTTGAGCCTACTTGTGTATTTTATTCTATGTGCAATTGTACTTGTTTTTAGGTATTTATAGGTGCGTTTTTGGCCATTTATAGGGGGGTGTTTAAGCCTACAGGTGTTTTCTTGTCCTGTGTGGAGTTATATGTGTTGTTGACCGATGTGTGCATATCATTTCTATTATTGAAATAAATAATTATTTTATGTAGTATTTTTTCTGGGTATAACTTATTCCATTTACTAAGTTGGTTCCTAACTACTCTAAAGGTAAGTCTTTCCATATCCAAAATGTTTTCTATTGTGCTATGCCACTTACAAAAATCTGGGGGCGGTAACACTTTATAATAACTACACACAATTAATCATTTATTAAACCTTGGTTACTTATTAGTTAATGGTTTGTTCATCATTAGTAATTTCTTGTTCATACATAATTTATCATCAGTAAAACATTTGTTCACACAATTATAAATGGTTTGTTCATAGTAAATAAGCCTATCAAAAAAATATGTTTGTAAGTACATGATTTATACTTAATAAGTAATGAAACAACCACTTATAATGAAATAATTTTCTTATTATAAACCAGTTGCAAACTATTACAAAATGCTTTGTTCATCATTTGTAAAGCATTGTTCCTATGTTAATTCTCATAAATAAAGTATTTGTACACACAGTTATAAATGGATTGTTCATAGTAAATAAGCCTATATCTAAAATATGTTTATGAATTATTGTTAATACTTAAATATAAATAAAGAAATCATTTCAGAAATTAAATTGCCTAACAGACAACAGCCTAATTTCGAGGTATCACTGGACTATTAATATGCCTAACTATAATACCTATTAAATAAATGTAAAGGACACAGAATAATGACAGAACTGTAAGCTCAAATTCAAAAACGTTTGAAGTCTACTCAAACATAAGGGAATATAAATAAATTGTGTTGCATATAGCCAGCTTAATTAAAGGAGAATTCCGGTGTGATTTTGACCTAAAGTGTTTTGAAACATGATACCGAGTGTGAACGTATGTCTCATAGCCCATCTCGGCTTGTCCCCTGCACTCCGAAATCTGGCGCTAGTTAGCCGATGCTACCAACAAGGCGGTCAATGGTGGTGCCTCGGCATCGGCACAGCCATGCAAATAAATCACTGTTTTACACCATTTACGAGGCTCAATGTATCTCCACACTTCATTGGTAGACTTCCGAGGGCCCTGACATTTAAAACGAGACATTGAGAACTTTGAAAAAGCACTGGTAGTTTACTTACAAGACGATTTATACAGACAGTATCTTCTCGAAGTTTAGCGTTTGCAGCCATCTTGAATTTAGTCACGATAAGTCGAGCGACGAGTAAGAATGAACAGGTATGATAAGGAATCAGATTCCAATAATAATTCCGTGGAAATGCATGGATTCCAGTTGCTGCTACTGGAAGAAACTAATCCATGCATTTCCACAGAATTATTTTTGGAATCTGATCCCTTATCATACCTGTTCATTCTTACTCGTCGCTCGACTTATCGTGACTAAATTCAAGATGGCTGCAAACGCTAAACTTCGTGAAGATACTGTCTGTATAAATCGTCTTGTAAGTAAACTACCAGTGCTTTTTCAAAGTTCTCAATGTCTCGTTTTAAATGTCAGGGCCCTCGGAAGTCTACCAATGAAGTGTGGAGATACATTGAGCCTCGTAAATGGTGTAAAACAGTGATTTATTTGCATGGCTGTGCCGATGCCGAGGCACCACCATTGACCGCCTTGTTGGTAGCATCGGCTAACTAGCGCCAGATTTCGGAGTGCAGGGGACAAGCCGAGATGGGCTATGAGACATACGTTCACACTCGGTATCATGTTTCAAAACACTTTAGGTCAAAATCACACCGGAATTCTCCTTTAATGTCAATTTAAAGATTATGATTAGCAGTTTCTATGCTGTTTCCAATGATAGATAGGAAGCCATGTTATTGTTTAAACTATTGTTGCTTCTTGCCCACATTACCTTTCACTTGCTGCAGGGACGCACACATTGCATGAGCGCTCATAAGCGTTCTACATGCTGGAAATCTTAGTTCTCAGATGTAGAACTCAAATGTGTCTTGACACCGCCGTTTGTAAGATCAAATGAGATGTTCTAAATGGGACGCGATGTAATGAAGCAGTTTTTTTCCAAGCGTCTTGGAGACGTATGTGTGCTGACTGGGCTATGTAGTTGATGACACCAAATTAATAAGTAGGCTATTTTATGATTGGGGAAACTTTTAGCCTATAGTTTATTTTTCTTTCAGTCCGCGGTTCCATAGGGTACCATTCAATCTTGCTGCAAATGATCAGACGTTAAGCACCGGGCATAACTTAATTTCGCGGCTACGTGGACCAGTAGGTGAATTGTTGAGGAGGCCCATAGTTTGAGAAAAGCTGCAATCATAGACAGAGAAAGCATAATGCTCTGAGAACAGTAGCCAAGGTCTTTCTGCACAAACAACAAGTGCCTTGGTGCGCGCACCCCCGCTTTCACTTTGACTTTTCGTTTAGCATAATGTGGTAACAATTATCATTTCAATTCTACCTCAAATCTGATCACTGCAGATGTTATAATGCAGACCCAAGCAGCAGCACAGCTTTGAAAGACGCACACTTAGAATTTGATCAGAGCGACTGTGGTTCTTCACTGACGCGATTGGCTGGATGACCGTTCAATCAAATCAACAGACCTATTTGTGTCTCTGTGTGTGCGCGTTATCAGAGCCCATACGGTTCCAACTCTTTACGAGAGCGTTTATTTCCATATTTTACTTTCGTTTTAATCTGACAAAAAGTGTGGGGGATAGAATCGTGTTCCAGCAAAAGTGTGTACGTTATAACACCCACATCCCCCACGCTTGCTACGCCGCTGCACTAATGATTAGTTAGGGTGAGGATACATATTTTATAAACCACTTCCTAATACTATAATTCATGATTAATTCAGGGGTTATAAGTGGTTAGTTAATGATATTTTGTGAGCTTATCTAAAGTGAGGACTTTCTATGCCTTGCAACACATTTTCAAATGAGTTGTAAAGATTACATTCACATTCATTGATTTAGCAGACAAGCGACGTACACATGTCAATTAAATTGAAGGCCATTGACATAACAGTGAAAGCCGGGAACCGAACCCCCAACTTTTCAGGCTACTGAATGCTAGTGCAGCTCCTTATCCACTACACTACCTTGGCCGAGATAGAAAACCCTACAACTATGCAAGAGTTTCTGTTTTCTTCTACTACACACTGTTATTAAACATCAGTAAACTATTATTAAATGCTGTATTCTTCATTTGTAAAGCATTATTCCTACATTAATTCTCATCTGTAAATCATGTTTAGACACAGTTAAAAATGGTTTCTTCATAGTAAATACGCATATCTATATTATATTTTTGAATTGACGGTTGTAATACCACTGGACAGAGGTAGTGTAGTGGATAGGGAGCCGGGTTAACATGCAGTAACCCATAAAGTTGGGGGTTCAAACCCCGGCATTCACCAATGTGGCCTTGCCTTTTAATTTCATTGACATGTGTAAGTCGCTTTGGGTGAAAGTGTCGGCTAAATGAATAAATGCAAGTGTAAACTTTATTACTCATTTGTAAATGTGTTGCAAGGCATAAAACGTCCTCACTTTAGATGAGCTCACAAAATATCATTAACTAACCACTTGTAACTTCTGAGTTAATTATTAGTTATAGTATTAGAAAGTGGTTTATAAAATATGTATCCTCACCCTAACTAATCATTAGTGCATGTGTATGTAACAACTGTTAAATAATGGAAATATTTCTTAATCAAAAACATATTATTGCATCATTTATTAAGTATTAACAATAATGTATAAACTATTTAAGTTATAAACTTATTTACTATCAACAAACTATTTATAAATGTGTGAACAAATGCTTTACTGATGATACATTAGAAATTACTAATGATGAACAAACCATTAACTAATAAGTAACAAAGGCTTAATAAATGATGAATTGTGTGTAGTTATTATAAAGTGTTACCGGGGCTTTTTCTTGTTTCCATCCCCTTGTTAGTTGTTTTATTGCAGATATACGTATTATATTGAACAATTTTTGATATTTAGGTTCTATTTTCTTGGACAGGCCTATACCTAAACGGTTTTCTAATGTTAAGGTCTGTTGCAACTCAAAAATATATTTTATCGCTTTTTCAAATTCCTTCCAGAATGTTTTTAGTAGGGCTGGGACAACGCGTCGACGTAATCGATGACGTCGACGCAAAAAATACGTCGACGCAAAATATGAGCGTCGATTCGTCAAGCATAATGTGTGCTGCAAAATATTTTTAATTTTACACCTTCAGTGTTTTCCATACATTGACTAATCTGTGGCTGGGCACCACGAAATCAAAACCGGCCACCACACATTGATGTTCTATGTTGTAGGCCTGCTATTTAAATTAAAGATAAGATAAAATAATTTCATTGAGCTGCACTTTTACTCACACAGCCTTTCCTCGCCCCGCCCGCTCTCCTCGTAACGAGCCCGCTGCTCCTCCTCTGCATGTGCATTTAACAAAATATTCACGATTGTTGAAGGATTGTTGTTGCCACATAGAAGCGCTGCATAGAACACAGTGGGCTACATTGCTATTAAATCCGCTTAGCATCGTGACCATGCTGCGCAAATTTGTTCAAAACCGCTGCATTAAAGTTAAAGTAAACTCTTCTAAGGTCTTATCACAACATAGTACATTGAGGAGATTAAACGAAGTTAAGTTACAGTAGGCCTATGCAATCAAGCAGTAGCCCTATATCAAAGCCTAATACTGTTTGGATGTCAAGTTTAGCATGCTTACTTGCAGCTGCTTGTATTACTCATGCAGGGCTCATTTGACTCTGTTTGCAAAATCCCGATGGAAATGGAAAAGTGTTTTCAAGACTCAAAAGTGCTTGTCCAAAGGAGAAGTACGAACTGTTATTTGAACTACGTTATGAATTGCATCCACACATGATTCCCACACAAACGTCTTAAAATGACAGGCACTCAATTAGACATACACTACTGAACTTTATTGAATGCTACCTCTGACTAAGAATACATTACTTTGCACTTGTAGTTACTTGCACTTCAGTCTTTTATTTTGGAATCTTAAGAGCAATAAACATATATTGCAATGTTAAAGAATTCATGTTTTTTCATTCAGATATGTAAATAAACATGTATAAGATGCTATTAGTGAATTAATGGGGAGATAATCGATAATCGAATCGGACTGAAAAAATGAATCGTTAGATTAATCGATGCATCGAAAAAATAATCGCTAGATTAATCGTTTAAAAAATAATCGTTTATCCCAGCCCTAGTTTTTAGTACTGGGCATAAGAAAGAAATATGCCTATAATTAGCGTTTTGCTTTCCACAGCTTCTCCAACAACTAGTCCCTAACGGCTGAGATTTCCCGCATTTGTCAGGTGTAATAAAAAATCTCTGTTGTAATTTCCACGCAAATTTATTCCAATATTTTGATTGTGTTATTGCAATATTTCCTTTTAGTGACTCTGTCCAGCTTTCCATTGTAATATACATTTTCAACTCTTTTTCCCATTTTTCTTTAACTTCAACCTTTACCAAGGTGAGTTTTTGGAGTATTTTGTATATTCTTGAAAGATTCCCCTTACCTGTATTCCTATTCTTAATTAAATATTGTACTAAATAATTTTCTGTTTACTCCGCTAAGTTTTCCTTAACATAACTTCAGACCTGTAGATACTTGAAGAAGTGTTTTTTTTATCTAAGTCATATCTTGAAGCTATATTTTCATATGTATCCACCATGTGTTTGTTCAAAACTTGTGAGAATGATATTAATCCTTTATTAGCCCAATCAAGATTTGGTCCATTCAATTTGGTAGGAAGTCTGGGTCATGCGCCATCTCCCTGAGATATACATAATCAGTCTTGATTTTCAGTTTTTTACAAATTCGTTTCCAAGTTCTTATTGTGTTCAAGATGCTAAAATTTTGACCTGTGTGAAGATTTTGAGTCTTTTTCCCTAGGAAAGGTAAAGTCCCTAATGATACAGTGGCCAATTCTCTTTCTATTCTAATCCACTTAGTTTCTACTTCCTTATTCATCCATATCATTATTGTTTGAATTTGTGTTGTATAAAAGTAGTTTTGTAAGTTTGGCACACCTAACCCCTTCTTCCCTTTGTTGAGTTAAAGATTTTAATTTAATTCTATGTCTTCTATTATTCCAAATGAAATTAGAAATCAATTTGTTCCATACCTTAAACTGGGATTCTAAGAGTGCCAATAGTAATGCCTGAAACAAAAATAAAAATCTTGGGAGGACCATCATTTTAATAGTTTCCACCCTTCCGAACATTCCTTCTGGTATTATTCTCCATCCTGCCTTACCTTATGCTCCAGCACGCCATAGTTATTCTCATACAGATCATTCAGTTTCCTACTTATGTAGATACCCAGATATTTTATCTTCTGCACATATTTAAAGTTATAGCAGTCTTTGACCTCTTGTGTAATTTCTTTCCCAATTATTAAGGCTTCACATTTATGTTCATTTACCTTATATCCTGAAAGTGTACTATATTCTTGGATTGTTTTCTTTAACTCCGGCACTGATTCGTCTGGTTCTGCTAAATAAACTATAATATCGTCTGCATATAATGCTAATTTATGTACATCTTGTCCTATATGTATCCCTTTTATACATGTGTTTTGTCTTATTGTTGCTGCTAGCACCTCAATATATATTGCAAATAAAAGAGAAGAGAGAGGGTCTCCTTGCCTAGTACCTCTTTGTATTTTAATATTTCTAGATAAAGTACTATTCGTTTTTATTCTAGAGGTTGGATTTCTATATATTGCTTTTAACCATAAACAGAATGTTTTATTTAAACCTATTTTATTAAAAACCTCAAACATAAATGGCCAGCTAACTAAATCGAATGCCTTTTCTGCATCTAATGTAATTAAAGACAAGATCTGAGATTTTGTCTCGGGGCAAGATTTAGATGTTGCTTGTTCATGCTTTCATACTGTATCTTGCAGGGTTGACTATTGCAATGCTCTCCTGACTGGCCACCCCAGACTCCTGCTCTCTACTCTTTTTAAACAGGCAATACTGAGCACAGGCTGAGCTGAAACTGAAACATTTGTCTCTGTTCTTGTCAATGTAACATCCTCATTACACTCTTATGGTTTTCAGTGCATCATCTTTTTAGGATCGGGCTGCTTGTGGGGTCCTGTTCCATATGGTCACCTACTCTTGCCTAGCATGAGAGTTGGCTATGTGCATGGAAGAAGATCAAACACACCCAGGACCAGTTTCAAGACCGGACATGGATTCAGTTAAATTCAGTTCAGTTCAGTTCAATTCAATTCAATTCAATTCAATTCCATTTTATTTACATAATGGCATATGAATATGTCTTCAGGCACTTCACAGGGCATAGCTAGAACTTAATCCCTTTAGTGCGAGCACTATGGCAACTGAAGCGGACTAGGCTTAATCTACATTCTGGAAACTGGAGCAAGGAATTGGACTGCAACTGGCTCCCACAGTTTAAACTGAACTTTTTTTTCTAACACCTCATCCTTTTACATGCCCTAGAGGCCCCTGATCCTTTCATATGCCCTAGAGGTCAGATCAATGCACTGCTTTGATTAGCAGATGTGATACTTGAATCTTGTTTTGGTTTGGGTCTTATCAGTCTGATCGTGTCAGCAATCCTTGCCCTGCTCCTGTCAGCAGACTGCTTCAGTCCCAGCGTATTGTTAGGTGGTTAGCGGTAAGACAACACAGCAAGTGCGAGGCTGCCAGAAATCCTCTGCACGAGCTAGTCTGCACGTAACAACTGCCCTTACCTAAAACATTCCTTCTCTCGCTTTTTTTTTTTTTTTCCAGGGCACTTTTTTTTCAGACAGGACAAAAAATCTGGGGTCTGTCACCATGGAGACGGTTGCCAGCCACGGAGTGCCCTGCTGAGCAGAGCATAAAAAGACACGACAGGAAATGTTTATCTTTGTGTGTGTGTGTGTGTATGTGTGTGTGTGTGTGTGACAGCATACTCTGAGGTAAAAGGGGCATCGTTCTGGATGTACGTATACACGCACACACACACACACACACACAGTTTTCGACCTAGTGGGTATCTCTCTTTCTCTTTCTCCCTGTCTCTCTCTCTCTCTCTCTCTCTCTCTCTCTTTCTCTCTCTCTCTCTGTGACCATGCACAATGGAGGCAATGAGGGGGCAGCCCTGAGATAGCTGAGCTGTATAGCCCACTGGCCTGCATCAGGTTCAGGTTCTGGGCTCCCCGCACAGGGAGGCCTGTCTTTGGGCAGCAGCGCCTGACCCGTGCTGCTGTCAGGGTCGTTAGTTCCTGCCGTGGGGCCTGTCTGGACTCCTGCCCATATGGCGGCCGGGGCCACGGAGGGCACTAATGAGACGATTGGTGGGGCCGGAGTGACGGGCGGGTGGGCCGAGCGGAACCAAGTGGACCGGACACACACACACACACACACACACACTGAGCACTGACCAGAGGGGCAGGGCATACAGGCTCCGATGCACTCTCAGAGAAGAGCGTGGGGGGGGGGGTGAGTTGCGGGCTCCAATGCACACACACAGAGGAGAGTAGAGAGGTGTGGGGAGGGGGGGGGGGGTAGTTTGGCGGGTCGGGGTGGCGTCAGTTGGGGGCTCCAATGCACTCACAGGGAAGAGCAGGAGGTGGGGGGCTTCTCCAACAGGGCCCAGTGGAACGTGTAGAAGAACACATAGGCAAT
This sequence comes from Alosa pseudoharengus, assembly GCF_046254945.1. Classification (NCBI taxonomy): domain Eukaryota; kingdom Metazoa; phylum Chordata; class Actinopteri; order Clupeiformes; family Clupeidae; genus Alosa; species Alosa pseudoharengus. The sequence goes on along the minus strand of NW_027468859.1, from coordinate 30,339,777 downwards.
GATGAGGGACCGAGACAGGCAGGAGATGGGGCAATCGGGGCAATTGATGTGTGTTGAAACTGGGGCTCATGTTGGTAGGACCAGCGGAGGATAGCTGTGTGAGGCTGGGCTCAGGAAAAGCTGGGTAGAGTTGAAAAGGCGAGACCTGAGGAAAGCTACAGTATCCCCCGGCGAAATGGCCGCCATGCTGCACTGTTGCAGTCATGCTCCTCCGAGTGACCACTGACCAACACCAACACAGCACCTGGACCAGACTAGACAGTGCAAAGCACAGACTGAGAATTTGGAGAATGAATGGCAGAATGGGCGAAACAAAAGCCTGCGACAAAGAAACTCAGAGCGGCGACAGGCCAGAGGCTGACCCCCACATGACGTCTGGTTACCTATTCATTTATTGAGCTAGATGGGTTCTGATCCAACTGTTGCAGATACTGTCTTATATCTCAATGACATACGGTAGCCCTATAATGAATGCATTTAAAAAGAACCAGTCTTCCGTACCAATGTTGTCTCATATGCTACAAATCCCTCTCTATGTCTTCATGCATATTCCATTGTGACTCTCTCTCTCTCTCTTTCTCTCTCTCTCTCTCTCTCTCTCTCTTTCTCTGTCCATATTCTCACTCTTCCACCATATTCGCATTGTAACTCTCCCTCTCTGTATTACTGTATTCTCCACCTCTCTGTGGTGTCGAGCACTGCTGTTGGCCATAAAGTCTCCAGGCGCGTGATAACTCTGACAAACCTCACAGCCCGGTAACCGGGTACGAGAGGACAGGCCCATAAACTAGGCTCGCCAGAGAGGCCTTCCACTCTCACACAGTATGGGTTTCGGCAGGCCTTCCTCTCCCACATGGTGTGGGTTTCGGTAGGCCACATCTGGGCTTGTTCCAGGGCTCTGATAAATCACATAATTTGGGTTTTAATGGGTCTCTTCGGCAAGGGCCACAGACGGGGACATAAAACATACTCGCTGGTGGAGAGCCGGCTGGAGGCAGTTAGTCGAAAAATAAATGTCATGTCCTACGTAGCAGCTGGATCAGAGGCGGTGGTTCTGAAACAGTTCTGGTGTCGTGTCCTACGTAGCAGCTGGATCAGAGGCGGTGGTTCTGAAACAGTTCTGGTGTCGTATCCTACGTAGCAGCTGGATCAGAGGCGGTGGTTCTGAAACAGTTCTGGTGTCATATCCCAGATAGCAGCTGGATCAGAGGCGGTGGTTCTAAAACAGTTCTGGTGTCATGTCCCAGATAGCAGCTGGATCAGAGGACCGTGGTGGATGCTGGTGCTGGTCAAGGATTTGTTCCAGAATAAGGTTCCATCTGGGGGTGGGGTTCAGGGTGCCCATGGTGCTGATAGAGGGAGGAGGCAGAGCTGATGGAGCAGAGCGTCCTACTGTGCAGAGCTGATGGAGCACCCTACTACACCACCCTACAGAGCGTCCTACTGTGCAGAGCTGATGGAGCACCCTACTACACCACCCTACAGAGCGTCCTACTGTACAGGGCTGATGGAGCATCCTACTGTACAGGGCTGATGGAGCAGAGCACCCTACTACACCATCCTACAGAGCTTCCTACTGTACAGAGCTGATGGAGCAGGGCACCCTACTGTACAGGGCTGATGGAGCACCCTACTACACCATCCTACAGAGCTTCCTACTGTACAGGGCTGATGGAGCAGAGCACCCTACTACACCATCCTACAGAGCTTCCTACTGTACAGAGCTGATGGAGCAGAGCACCCTACTGTACAGGGCTGATGGAGCAGAGCTTCCTACTGTACAGGGCTGATGGAGCAGAGCACCCTACTACACCATCCTACAGAGCTTCCTACTGTACAGAGCTGATGGAGCAGAGCTTCCTACTGTACAGGGCTGATGGAGCAGAGCTTCCTACTGTACAGGGCTGATGGAGCAGAGCTTCCTACTGTACAGGGCTGATGGAGCAGAGCACCCTACTACACCATCCTACAGAGCACCCTACTGTTGAATGAAGAGGTAGAAGTAGAAGTGGTGCAGGCAAGCCCATAATACCCAAACACTTACAAACACAAACACACATGTGCAGTGCACATACACACACACACACACACGCACCGTGCACACATACACAGACATGCACACACATACAAACACACATACACATTACCAAAGTCTTCCACTCTTTCACTCAATCTCTTGGATTTCTTTTGGTCTTTATCAGCTGAAGCCTCCTAGCTGGCACGCAGTCTTTGTTTTGCTACTGCAACCCCTTCCACACCACTGACATACAGTAGCTATGATCTTCACAGAACATTCAATTGTATTCCAACTAAATCAGGAAGCATTAGCCTAATATGTTTTTTCCTTTTTTATGAGCTTGAAAAATGAGGTAAGGGGTGGGTTGGGGTTTGAAATAGCTGGCAGAGAGAGAGAGCTTGCTGCCAGTCACATATAGACACATTATTGTTTTACCAACAGCTAATGTGAAAGCAAAGGTCATAGTTTTTCAGAGGAAATTGACCATGCCATGTCTACATTATTATATATTTTTTTTAACAATGAGATATGAGCTACAATGAGATATGAGCTACAATGAGATATGAGCTACTGCTACTGCTATAACACAGATAAAGAGATTCCCTTAGGTACGTCATGCTGTGCAAATAGAAAGGACCATTTACAGTGACAACACCAACGGGGTGCATGAACATTACATGAAACACAATTAAGATCAACAGACAGAAGGCAAACACCCAATAATCATAATCTGTTTAAACTTCGCTGCTTGAACTATACCTCTTATCTTTTTGAAACCAAATATGGGAGATTTAATACCACAACTGCACAACACCAACTGCTGCGCGCCCTGCTACATTTGCATACGCGCAGTTTCATTATTTTGCCAGATCTATAAAAATGAGCTATAAGGAAGTTTTTCTTTTTAACTTCGCGATACTCCAGCGCTCCCATCATTCATGCTCCTCCGGCAGACACAAACACATTGAGGGTTCCACATACCTGGGCACAGTGGGCAGGTGAGAAGTTGAACAGCAGGGTCGCGAAGATCTGAGAGATGCCGAGGAAACTTTTCATTTCGAGCGTCTATCATTCAACAGGGGACGGTGAATGTCGACTGCCCCTTGAGAAACGGAGCGAATTCCCTTTAGGACTCGGGGCGGAGAGAGAGACCGGTCATCGCCAGGCGTGTTTCAGGGGAGAGAAGAGATAGTTGGTTTCGCGTTCTCCCTTAATAAACTAATCCCAACCGGATATTCACGTGAATTACTTGCCTTTTCAGCCGACGATGCTCTTATAAACGAATGAAAAGAAAACAAGGCTGTATGAAACTTAATAAAAGTTACAGTGTAGGCTAAGCCTTTAGTCTTTCATCAGGTAACCTTACTGGCAGCGTAATGTGATATTTGATATCTAGTTATTAAACAGCAATGATTGCTCTGCTTCGTAGACACAGCTCCTTTGATGGACGCACCTCAGCAATCTCCCATAATCTGCGTTGGTGCCCTCTAGCCTAGTTCCCTAGAATGTGTCCAGACAGCGGTGATGGAGATGTCTTGGCAGCGGCAGGCGTGTCAAGCAGGCTCCTCTGTAAAGCGCAGTCTGGCTGCTTCACAAATTTACCCAGGAGCAAACCTAAATACATGTGAGTGACGTCATGCCAAACAGGATGGAAAGTCATTATTGGGTCAGACTTCCTATCATTTCAATCTTTTCTCTCTCTTTGTCACTCACTCCTCCGTTCGTCACCTAGAGACGAGCTCTTGTGCAAGTTAATAGTCGGCTAAATTGTTGGGATTGTTAGCACCTATAAATTAAGAATAATAATCACCCAACGGGACGTTTGGCACCTTTTTGCAAGCTTGTTCATTAGTTTTAGAGGCCAGAAAAGGTCTAGCTATGGAGTGCCCAGTCCTCTTTCCAAACGAGTTACAAGACTCCCCCTTTTAAAATACCGCTCAGGGCTCATCGATCTTCCTACCACCCATGTCTTTAGTGCTTTCTCTGATCCCTCCGTTAATTGATGGCCGCGAAGGCGGCCTCCGCAGGCCGCACACACAAACAGAGATTATCTGTTCCCGGTGACCAGGCGCTGTGTCAGGACTGAGCGCTGGAATGGGAGGGGAGTCTGATCCTCCGTGGCATTCTGCTCATAGTTGCCGAGGAGAAGCGATAACACTCCGGGCTGGAGGGAGATGGGTTGCACTTAGGATACCTCAATGAAATGTAAACAAACGTACACGAGCCACAGAGGTCCTCAGCCAAGGCGCTTGAAAGAGATAAGCAGGCGGTAGACTTTGCAAAAACTACGGTAGCAGTTAACAGTCGGCTCTTACACCAGAGTGAAATGCTGTTGGCTACTGTCTCTTAAATAAATCCTCCTGTTTATCACATGCACTCTTTGTGTGTGTGTGTGTGTGTGTGCACGTGTCCCAGCCTGCTAATGGTACCATCCTTCTACATCACCAAAATGAAGTTGACCCATCTGCTTAGGATGTGATGACTCCAGCACCAGATAAGAGAAACAGATCATCCCCCATACAATATAATTTAGCCACTTATCTTAAAGCTGCTTAATGTGCTAAAGACTCAATGGAATACTCTCTCTATTTTTCATTCTTCACTTACACTCACAGAGAGTGAGACAGAATGGGTTGTATTCAGGGCCGAAGTAAAGACCAGGACGCATGAATGTTGTTTATTTACACACATTCCCACATGAATTCCCACAGAACACACCACAAAAGCAAACACACACACACACACAGAGAGAGAGAGAAAGAGAGAGGAAGAGGGAGAGATTATATTTATGTTTGACTGGTTACTTTGTAGCAGTGTTATTGTAAAGAGGGCCGCGTTTGTTTGCTTGTCTGTCGCCGTAGCGATGGGAAGTAGCTGAATAAATGGCAGATACTACGCTGAGGGCACCCCCAGTCCACCCAACATTACATCATCACGCGCCACTGGGGAACCCTGCAGATGTCAAACATGCAGCTGGCTGGATACACACTCCCCTCCCCTAACACATACACACACACACACACATACACACATACACACACAGAGTGGAACTAACCACAGTGCAAAGGTGTCTGGCTCAGATCCATCCCCGAGCTGGTCTCGTCCTGGCCCATATCCGGTGCAGAGCTGACCAGGAAGTGGACACTGTCTGGACGCTGTCTGCATGTACACACTGCACTGTATGCCAACTCAGTGAGGACGGTACTCTCCACCGTGACCGAGTAGATATTTGGTGTGAATGTGATCTTCATGGTTTTAACCAAAGTATACAATGCCCCTATAGAGACATGACTTAGTGGTCTGTGCCTTTAGGAAAGACAAGTTGATGGATGTGGTTTTAATTACAGGAACTAATCACATTTACATGTACATTTATTCATTTAGCAGACGCTTTTATCCAACCCGACTTACATACTGTATGTCAATTATATTACAAGGACATTGTCCCCAGAGCAACTCAGGGTTAAATGTCTCAATGGTGGAAGCCAAGAATTGAACCCACAACTTTTCAGGCTACTGCATGCTAGCCCAGTAATTAAAGTAGGTCACAAGTTAAGTTGTCTTCTGAATTACATGCAACAGTCCGGTAAACCTGACCTTGTTGCTTGGAATTTTGCCTTTGCATTGTGTAATTTTGCAGACATTATGGTGCTTCAGCTATTCGGAAAACCAAAATGACGAGACAAAACAATCTGTCAATCCCATAACAAAAACCCTACCAAGTAGAAGTTACATAATGAAAGCGAGTTGGTGTGGAAACGTGTCTGCAGTAGTGAGAGGGTGAGTTGTGTTGTGTGGAGTTGTGAAAAGGTGTCTGTAGTAGTGAGAGCACGAGATGGTGTGAAAAGGCGTCAGCACTAAAGAGAGCACGAGTTGGTGTGAAAAGGCGTCCGCACTAGAGATAGCACGAGTTGGTGTGAAAAGGTGTCTGCAGTGAGAGGGTGAGTTGTGTTGTGTGGAGTTGTGAAAAGGTGTCTGTAGTAGTGAGAGCACGAGATGGAGTGAAAAGGTGTCTGTAGTAGTGAGAGGGTGAGTTGTGTTGTGTGAAGTTGATGTGAAAAGGCGTCCGCACTAGTGAGAGCACGAATTGACGTGAAAAGGCGTCCGCACTAGTGAGAGCACGATTTGGAGTGAAAAGGCGTCTGTAGTAGTGAGAGGGTGAGTTGTGTTGTGTGAAGTTGATGTGAAAAGGCGTCCGCACTAGTGAGAGCACGATTTGGAGTGAAAAGGCGTCTGTAGTAGTGAGAGCTGGTGTAAGTAGCGAGCCTGCAGGGCGAGAGTCTCTGTGGCGAGACCCTGACAACGCTCTGGGACCAGTCAGTCACCCTCCCACTCTAGAGGTCAGAGGTTACTCCTACAGCTGTTCCTTCCTGTCTTTGGGAACCGTGCCGACGCCAGGGTCCCATCCAACCACAAAGCTCACTAGCGGAGGAGACGGGGGGAGGGGTGGGGTGAGTGTGTGTACGAGTGTGTTTGGAGGACGGGGTGGGGGGGGGGGGGTAAGTTGGCGAATAGAGTAAGTTTGGGGTGGGCTGGTGTGTGTGTCTGTGGGGGGTGCTGTTGGCGGATAGAGTAAGTTTGGGGTGGGCTGGTGTGTGTGTGTGTGGGGGGGTGCTGTTGGCGGATAGAGTAAGTCTGGGGTGGGGGTTGGGGGGGTGGGGGGTGGATGGGATGATTTATGCACCGCCCAGTTATCTCTTCTTTCTGCAGGTGCTGCCAGGGTAGAACACCCTGTGGAATTGTGGGAGATGCGGGGGATTGTGGGATACACAGGGCTTAATTGCTGGGGTCCTGACCTCCAGTGCATCATGGGAAAAGAGATTTCCTCTTTAAAGGTCACAGGTCTGACTTACATAACATGATCCACAGACGCTCAGCAGACTCACTGGCCTACAGGTGGACTAAAGGCTCGTCCACGCTGCCCATGATAATTGCTGTATAACGACAACGGCAAAAACTAGTTTCATCACTCCGCACACTATAACGACAACGTCATGAAGAATGATATAACTGCACATGCTCTTTTAAGATGTCCAGAGTTTGATATTTGATTTGGTGGGGTTTTACTGGCAAAAATCCGAGATGTTATTCCCACAGGCAGTTGCCAGGCCCTTAAGTCAAGTCCCAGGTGCATTGTGGTTATGGCTACTTGGCTCTCTCTCATACAAAAACATCTGCTTCAGTATTCAGTAAAGTATCAACATTTGGGTGGTAAAGCTGTGGCATTGCGATATAGTAAGAATATAAACTCATATTTATGCTTCTGCATTAAAGGTGCAGTCAGGGATTGCGCAGGAAGTCGTGTTTGTTTGTGTTTATGTTTATGTTTAAATTTATTAGCAGACGCTTTTGTGCAAAAAAACATGCATTATATTTTAACCAAGGACCAAACAAAACACGTCAGAGAGGTAGCTCACCCCTCCCCTCAGTATTCCCAGAAAAATTCGAAGCAGGGTTTTGTTTGAGTCTGGGCTGCCTACAGAGACCGGGGTTTTTCTACAAGGTAGGCTACTCACGGAATGGGCAGCTAGCGGTCGTGAGGAGGTGATTTCTGAATGTGGCAAAACATTTTATAGGCTTGAAATCACGTAAAATACCTGACTAATTTGAATGCATTTAGCTGATGATCTTATCCAAGTGTGGTAGAAATGTTGGGTCACTAACAAAACTATGACAAGAAAATGCTGAAGGATGTATATGTATTGTATTGACCTATTATCTTACTTTCTTGGAGTAGCCTCATGACTTGGTGTGAGGAGGATCACATGCTTTGTCCAAAAAGTATGTATTGTTGTATTTCTGCATTTCTGAGTTTTGGAAAATACCATTGTATGTTCAAGTGAGAAGGACTCATGTGATTTGTATTACTATGATGTAACTAACATGTATAAGATGGGGCCTTGCAGAGAACGTTGGGTAGTCTTACTGGAAAGTGCTGGTATCGTGAATAAACCTGCAGTGTTTTCTCACACCTGAGTGTGCCTGGAGATTTTTGACCACACAAGGGTGACTTACAGAGAATGGACAGCACTCCGTATACAGTACATTACAGGGACAGCACTCTGTAAGTGATATTACAGGGACAGCACTCTGTATATGTCATATTACAGGGACAGCACTCCGTATATGCCATATTACAGGGACAGCACTCCATATATGCCATACACTGCACAGCATTCATCCTTAGTAACATTAACCCTGTAATTGTCACACGTTAGTTAGGCCTTGTCAGTCTCCAGAAATGGGACGTTTGAGTATGATTCTACAGGCTTAGGTGTGTATGCCTCTAGAGTTCAGGTGTGGATGACTTTAGAGTTCAGGTGTGGATGACTTTAGAGTTCAGTTGTGGGTGACTCTAGAGCAGTGGTTAGTGGGGGCCGGGGCCCCCTGGGGGGCCGCGAGGGGGTGCCAGGGGGGCCTCAGTAAGTTGGAAGGAAAAATAAAAGCAACAAATAAATACATCTGAAAATATACCTATTACTATGAGGGTTGTTATACAATTCCATTATAATAATGTGACGCATATCTGAAAATTATATTTCCCATGATAATGACTGGGAATAACAGTAGAGTGATAGCTCTCATATAGCAGAAAGCCCCAAATACATTTTTTACACACTATGCTCCATCGCGAAGTGCTTGTGGCTAAAATAATTATTAGGATTAGCTTAATGTATTTTTACATTTGCCGTAGTATTGTCGATGGGTTTACAAACACATCAAGGGGGTCCTTGGCCAGAACCTAGTGGTATTTGGGGGGCCTTGTCGTGGAAAAGTTTGGGAACCCCTGCTCTAGAGTACAGGTGTGGATGACTAGAGTTCAGGTAGATGACTCTAGAGTTCAAGTGTGGGTCACTCTAGAGTTCGTGGATGACTCTAGAGTTCAAGTGTGGGTGACTCTAGAGTTCGTGGATGACTCTAGAGTTCAAGTGTGGATGACTCTAGAGCTCAGGTGTGGGTGACTCTAGAGTTCAGGTGTGGATGACTATAGAGGTCAGGTGTGGATGATTCTAGAGTTCAGAAGTGGGTTGCGAACACATTCCATCTGGTCCTATGAACATGAAGAGTCTAGTTTCTGTACGTTTCTCTGTCTGTGATCTCTCCCAGTCATTTGACCTAAACGTGAAACGAAGCACACTTTGATACAGTGATTACATAACGCTTTAATTTCATTTGCTCTCTCTCTCTGTGTCTGTCTCACCAGCAGAACTCACCACTGCCTCATCCAAAGATTGAAATGTCACAACTCCGACCGTGTTGGTTCTCTCCTCAGTTCTTTTTCTTGGATCCGGCATTTGTTTGCTTTAATAGTTTGAGTTTAAAAAAAGGGCTGAATTCCTTAGCAGTGGGAGCTTAAAAGGCCGGTATGCATGTGCCGCCCCTGCTATGTAGTGCCTCTTGATCATCGCGCACATATATACGGCACTCATATGGGAGCCATCACAGACACAATTCACTAAACCACTGTGACGCGTTTCAAAAACATTGATTTAACGTTACTTTAAAGGTAAACCCTGACTGTGCTGGTGAGGGCTGAGGAAGCATGATTGCTTTAAATCCATATTGATGTCCATTGTGTCAGAGCATGGCGGGACCTTTAGAAATCTGTAAGGTGATATGGTGCACGGGGGTCTGTGGCCCTGATGTTTGATCCATGGGGGTTCAGACATCCATCTTCAGTCTGAGATGAAATTGAAAGGCAGTCATGCTGTGCACAAACATCCATAAATACCCCGACATCGCTTCGCCCAATGAGCTACCTGTTTGATTGCTCCAGAGTCAACCATGTCTCGGACGATTTTCCAAATACAACTAAAACAATCTTGTTGGCATGATTTTACAATCTGGTTTTCCAAATAATCAAGAGAAATTGAGAGAAGGTAAACAACGGCATGGCATTTCCTGTCTGGTCTGAGATTTCACATATGAGGACAATGTCATGACTGCTCCCTTTTGTCCATTCATAGATAAAAAGGGCTGCTAATCAAATTCATTAACATGCTAGCTTGATGCTTTGTAATCACAGTCCTGCCACAAATATGACTGTCTACCCAACCAGTCCAGGCAGATGGGCCCCCTGTTAAGAGTTGGTCCTGGTCAAGGTTTCATCCGTTATAACGACCAGTGATGGCGTACTGGTCCGTTATAATGGCCGGCAATGGCGTACTGGTCCGTTATAATGACCAATGATGGCGTAGTGGTTTGGGAACTCAGCCAGAGTTGTGGGTTTCTCTGCAGCCACTGCCGTTGAACCCCTGAGCAAAGCCATCTAACCATATATAAGTAAGTACATATACTCTTTTGATGCTGTGAGGGAAATTTGGTCTCTGCATTTAACCCAATCCGTGAATTAGTGAAACACACTCAGCACACAGTGAGGTGAAGCACACACTATCCCGATGCAGTGAGCTGCCTGCTACAGCGGCGCTCGGGGAGCAGTGAGGGGTTAGGTGCCTTGCTCAAGGGCACTTCAGCCGTTCCTACTGGTCGGGGTTTGAACCGGCAACCCCCTGGTTACAAGTCCGAAGTGCTAACCAGTAGGCCACGGTTGCCCCTCAACTGAGTTGTTCCAGAGCGCCTGTCTCTGCTATTGGGCTCTGAAAGCTGAGTGAATCAGATTAGGTTTGAAGGCGACCTCTTAGTCAGTCCGTAACATACATATGGACTTAATCATTGCCCATTCATGTAGAGAAGCACTGACATCATTGTGTTGATGTGGCAGCCAGGAGTCGCTGTAAGTTGGTCACGTAAGCCTACTTCCCACGCCTCTCACTGCTGGTACTTGATTTGGAGGCCAAAGAGGTTTTTGTGGTTCAAATTCAGGTCCTCCAGCGTAACACCCAGCCAGGCCTCCGTAACCTACATGTACGCTTGACAATCGCCCTTTTGTACATGGAACAGACATGGGATGGATTAAACTACGTGAACATATATTATATTTCGAACACTATTTTAACATTTTGATTTCAGTAGGTCAATTTTTAATTTAATACAGTACCAAAATTATTCATGACTTATTGAGTAAACAAATGGCAGGTTTGTCCGAGAGCCAGATGCAGTTCCCAAAAGAGCCACATGTGGCTCGCGAGCCATAGGTTCCCGACCCCTGCCTTAAAGGAATTATCCGGAGTAAAATGCACTTTAGATCAATTTACGGATGATTGGGAGTAGGCTACATACGTTAAGTTGACATCAAAATCATGTCATTTGGATGTGTTTTGAGAAAGTTCGATTTTACTGTTTTTAGTCAAAACTCGTTAGTCTGGAAGTGACCCGGGCATGTCATTTCGGCGCTACAAAACGATATTTCTTTTGAAATTGAAATGAAGTTGGACTACTGGACTAAGTTAAAAAAAAAAAAAAAAAAAATGGCGACAAAATTGTGAATTTCCAGAGCGTGTTACTCCACAATCGACTCCTACGGACTTTCCCCTAAAGATGGCAGCTGCAGCAGCAACATTTCCGGAAAGGTACTGGCTTGATGAAATTCATTCTGGACTCTCTATCCGACCACATAAAGACCTCGGGATACTTCGGTTTGGCTTTAGGGACCCTCTACTCACTACCACGTAAGTGTAATGTTGTTTGGAACTGTAGAAGAGGTATAAAAATAGCGTTTTGTAGCGGTGAAATTACATATACTAAAATACTGTAAAATACTGCCATCGATGGTGGGAAACGCTCCCGAAGAGATGCTGCATGATGTCTTTGCGCCTGGCAGCGGTGCTTTGCCTTGCCGGTGCTATGCCCACACTTGCTATGCTTTCTGCACAGCACAAACACTCCATTTCAGTCGGCATGGGTTGGCACACTTCACACTCACACCACCAGTTCGTGTTTGCTCTCGTTCTCTCATCCGACTCGCCTTGACTAGTCGCAACGTCCTCTCTTCCCAGATCCAAAGCTCGCAACTCCTCTTCAGTGAACTCAGGTTTGAAAAGGTAGGGTCTTGGATCTTGGTAGTCGAAGTCATCATCTTCGTCTATCGTGTAATCTTACATATTCATCGCCATTAGAACTCTTAGAGAAAGCCCACCTGTCAGTGTCAGCCTAGTAGCAGAGAACTTAGTAGTCACGCTGGTGTATTGCCGGAAGTTGAGGGTTTTCATACTGCGTGATGTCTTTGCGCCTGGCAGCGGTGCTTTGCCGGTGCTATGCCCGAAAATAGTTCCAAATCTAAATTGGTCTAGTAAATCCCTTCGTGTTAATTTGCATTGATATTTGTACTCGATGTTAATGTACAGGTTACGAGAAATAATTATAACAAATCTTGAGTTATTTGATTCACTTTTGCAACGACATGCTAGCTGATATCGCCGGATTACAGCGACTACGCTAAGATAAAGCTAACCGGGCCGTTTCTAGATTAGGACAATGGCTGGGTCGGCTATAAAACGCTTTCGCTCACTCCTCCAACTCTAGGGACTGCGGGGAGTGACCCAATTTCACCTAGGGGTGGCGTATTCCTTTAACAAATGGTTTCAACAATGTTTTCTTCTACGCGATTCACGCGAAATTATCGTGAAGCTTCTGCTAAGCGGCGCCATCGACTGGTCTGGCATATGCACTACAGCACATTTAGCCAGTTACACCTGTGTGTACACGCGAGGTTTTTTCTCGCTGGTGTCGTTAAAGGTGTGAAAGCGGTAAGAGAAAATTCACCTGGCGGTTTCATGTAAACGGCCCCTAACTGTATTACTTCCATCTGCAATCAGTGCCCTGAGTTATGGAGCCAACACACCAAAACAAACCACTCCTCTCTGCTGTGATGTCCATGCTATATAACAGAGTTATCTGTCTTATACTATGGGCTTTGGGCCAGCACAGAGAGAGAGAGAGAGAGAGGGAGAGAGAGAGAGAGACGAGACACAGGAGGAGACTTTCTCTGGGAATGTTTATTTAAGCCACGGGACAGTGGGTCCAAATCCAGATCAATATAGGAGATTCTTTTTCTCATGAAAAGCACTAAACAATAAATAAGAAGCATAACAGAACGCCATAACGATGTTCTACAAACCAACAACAGGGACTTGCAATATCTCTTTATGGATATTATATTCTGTGCTGCCAAAATATGTGTGAGAAATAAAAAATAAAAGGCATCATTATTTAGAGACCTGACCTACATATGCTGTAGGAAATAGGTCCCATGTGTCTTCCACTGATCTGTGCCCTGGCATGAATTTTCCCCACTTTCCCGGCTAGAACTCCAGATAAAGTGGATCAAATGAGATCTGTATCTCAGACGTGAGCTCTGGGAAATGTAAACAGAGACGTGGGTCCGTACGGTGGGAGCACTGACTCAATCTGACAGATACACACTCACTCCTCTCACTCGGCCTGCACACTCTGCTCGTCGCCACCTAGTGGGAGCACATGGGAACTACTCACAGAGGTGCAGAGGGTTGTGTAACTTAAGTCAAGCTTTAGGGGAGGATTTATTTAAACAGAATACTTAAAATGATGAAGAAACAAAAACACTATAAGAGAACATTAAGAGCCACAGTGATATAAGTTAAATATGTCTACCTCAAGCAAACCTGACAGGCGTATGCATGTATTAGAAGCATGGTGTGATTCAAGTAGCTGGTAGACAGTTGCTCATGTCTTCTGTTCATATTTGTAAAGCAATGGTTTATCTGTAATGAACATACACAGGGCTATATACACACAAGTGTTGGGAGTGATGATATGTGGGGTGGGACATTATTTCTCTGTCGAGAAGGCTCTCTTCATGAGGGGTGGGGCGGCTTTGCTGGCGTCGTAGACGGACTCGGGCGGAGGCGTGCTCAGGCAGCACCAGTCAGGGATGCGTCCCGTCTGGTTGTAGTAGTCCCGTGACACAGAACGACTACCCAGAATGTCCTGCAACGCGCCGAAGATGGCACCTGCAGAGGGACCGGGGAGAGACGGAATCAGGTACACAGTTTACACCAGTTTACACATTTGAACACGGTTTACACCAGTTTACACACTTGAACACGGTTTACACCAGTTAACACACTTGAACACGGTTTGCCCCAGTCTACATCCGTTTACACACTTGAACACGGTTTACACCAGTCTACATCCGTTTACACACTTGGACACGGTTTACACCAGTTTAGATCCGTTTACACCAGTTTACAGCCGTTTAAACCAGCTTGCATCACATCTTCTTCCACTGGCATGGCGGAGCAACAACATAAAGACCACACAACACTAAAGACATGAATCAGTCCGTTCTTAAAACTAAAGACCATCCGGAAAAGATGTGTTTGGAAATGCGTTGTGATTTGTTCCAATCCTCAAATTCATATTTCTCCGAGCCAAATGTTGGCATGTTGAGGAATGGCAGCAGAGCGGAGAGGTTTGGGCCGCTCTGTGGGCGGCGCCGGTTATGGGTCTGATTTCCCATGAGGCTATGTGCTTATAAATATATTATACGGACTCAATGAAATGTAAATTGCATTAGCCCTTAAGTCACCAGCGATAAAGGAAATCCATTGATTCCAATAGCCTGGGATGTTTGGATACAAAACAGAATGTGCTCAAAGATATACGATCAGAGCGCTTACAAAAACATATTAGCACAATGAAAAAGTACCGCAAGTACATCCATGAAAAAGACCCTACGCTGTCGGAGGCTGTCAGTACACCCTGATCAGTATGCTGTCTTTACTCCAAGCAAAACCACTGGGGTCCATAGATGCGGCCATTACTGACAACATCAACACATACACTCTGGCACATTTATCCTGGTTAGAACCCATCTTGGGCTTGGCAGGTACGCAGCTTGACGCTCTTGGTGGCCAGTGTGTGTATGTATGTGTGTGTGTGTGTGTGTGTGTGCCTCCTCACCTCCAAGCTCCAAGCCAGGTGGTGCAGTTGGGATGGGCAGCTTGCAGCCCTTGGTGGCCAGAGCCTGCGTGCATGCGTGTATGTGTTTGTGGGTGTGTGTGTGTGTATGCCCGTGTGTTGTCTCCAAACTTCCGAGCCAAGTGGTGCAGTTAAGATTGGGGAGGAAGTTCTTGGTGGCCTGTGTGTGTGTGTGTGTGTGTGTTATACTGCCTCACCTCCAAGCCTAACTACGCTGTGCAGCTTGAAGCTCTTGGTTGTCCGGGCATCGGTGTATGTATGTGTGTGGTACTCTCCCTCACCTCCGAGCCAGGCAGTGCAGTTGGGTTTGGCAGGTGGACTGTGGAGTTTGAAGCTCTTGGTGGCCAGTGTGTGTGTGTGTGTGTGTGTGTGTGTGTGTCACTCTCTCTCACCTCCGAGCCAAGCGGTGCAGTTGGGTTTGGCCGGTGGACTATGCAATTTGAAGCTTTTGGTAGCCAGGGCCTGCCGGTACTTTGGCTTCTCCACCAGCAGGCGGATTTCGGCCAAGAGACGGTGCAGGAAGCCCGGCAGCATGGCCGTACCACCGATCACCACGATGTTCTCTGACAGGGCCTTCCGCGTGTCTATCGGACACTGGGGGGAGAGGATAGATAGATAGACAAATAGATAGATAGATAGATAGATAGATAGATAGATAGATAGACAGATAGATAGAGAAAGATAGATACTTTATTAATCCTAAAGGAAATGTAGGCATCATGTTGTTTATGGTTATAGGATTTGGCAGGGACAATGTAGAGTAACTAGGAGAGGAGTTACATGTGTCCTCTTTGGCTGACTGAAGACCAGGCGTTCTGCAGCATTCTGTTGTAACGATCTTACCACACAAGCAGGCAGGCCAGCTAATAGTGAATTACAATAGTCTAGTTGGGAGATAATCATGGCCTGTACTAGAAGTTGTGTAGAATCTTGTGTCATATAAGGTTTGATCTTCCTAATGGTGTAAAGGACAAATCAACATGATTTTGCAATTGAGGCTACATGCTCAGAGAATTTAAGTCAGTCATCAATTACGACACCCAAGTTACATGCCGATCTAGTTGGCCTCAGTGAAGATGAGTCAAGCTCAGCTCAGTTTTTGAGAGATTAAGCTGAGGGTGGCGATCTTACATCCAGACTGAAATATCCTTAAGGCATGCAGAAATCCGATGGGAGTCCTCAGGTGGGAAAGATGGGTAAAGTTGAGTATCATCTGCACAGCAGTGATAGTCAAATCCATGGGAGTGAATGGTCTCACTCAAGGAAGTGGTGTAAATAGAGAAAAGCAGGGGCCCTAATACTGATCTGTGAGGCACACCTGTGGTGAGGTCATGTATGGTCAGGTTTATGTAGGTGTAGGTATGTGCGTGTGCGTGCGTGCGTGCGTGCATGTGTGTGTGTGTGTGTTTAAAAGACAAGCACCCTCATCAAAGTATTTGTGATGTCCTTCTATAGAGAAATCTCTAACAATTTTAATCCTTTATTTTTGTTGGAATCTAAACAATATTCAACATTATATATAAAGATCAAATGGGAGAAAGAACTAGGTGAAAAAATCCAAGTCGAGACCTGGTATGACATGTGGAGATGTCAACAGACAACCACACAATCTCAAACAATCTCACAATCTCACCACACAAAAGGTGGAGAGAGTTTGCTTGGAAGAACCAGATCGACTACTTTACCACCCCCTTAATTAAAAGTAAACAACTTTCAACACAACAATCATGCTGGAGACAATGTGCTGATATGGCACCAAACCATACACACATTTTTTGGAGCTGTAAGAATATAGAGCCTTTTTGGAGAGACGTACATGCCGTTTTATGCGAGATCTTGGGTTATGCATTCTCATGTATTGTCCTACACCTTGGAGACTTGGAAGAATATGTATCCAAGGATGACCAAGATCCAGTGAAGATTCTGCTTACAGCGAGTAAGAAGACTATCACTAAGAATTAGCTGAAAGCAAACGTGCCAAATCGTAAACAATGGTTTTCTATCATTAAGGAAATCCAAGAGATGGAAAGGCTAACATACAAATTAAAAATGAAAGAATAATTATATGAAAATAATGGGGGAACAAAACTGTATAGAATATAAATGCCCCCTCCTATTATAGGCCTCCTTATTTTATTTTATTTTATTTTATTGTGTCTGTGTTTATTTGTTTTTTCTCTATGTATGTATTTGCCGTTTAATGTTTGAATGTCTGTGGAATACCAATAAGGAAAAAGAAAAAAAAGAAAAAAAAAAAAGAAAAAAAGACAAGCAGACAGTCCCCTGCACATGATTCAACCCTCATCCTAGACTAAAATTATTTTTCAGCGGACATTTCCATTGAAGTTTTCTTTTGGTCTAAGACTAGGCTTAATCTACGTACAGGAAATCAATTGGGAGAATAAACTTGGTAGCACCCTATTAGCCGATGCTAACTAGCTGAAGCTAACCCCCAGACATGGATGGGTAACACTGTCAAGGAGGACCCCTTTCTCCCGCTCACCTTCACCAGAGAGTCCAGGATGAGTGTGGCCACCGACTTCTCCTCATTGTCCTGCTCAAACAGCATCTCCATCACAGAGTCCCTATAGGAAATAAGGACAACAATGAACTCCATCATCTCAGTAGATAGATTAGAGAAACTTGGAGGCAAAGAGAGGTCTAAAGAGCCAAACCATACAGTTTGAGACTGATTCACTCTGCCCCCATTCACTTACAGGAAAGCTTCCACTACATATGCACATACTATATTGTGTGGTGGTGGTAGCGTAGTGCTCCGGGGAGACTGGCCCTTGCAATAATTGACATATGTAAGGGGCTTTGGATAAAAGCCAAAAGCAAAAGTAAGTGAGTAAGTAAGTAACATATCTGTCTCCAAACAGCACATTCAAACAGACACCCCTGACAGGCACTATCCTCGAGGGGTTTCATGATGTGGCACAGAGGTCCACAGCTTCAGAGCTCAACCCACCGTATGGAGCCTTTGATGTGCAGGATCTTCTCCCCATCCAGAGGATAGTCAACATCAGGGGGAGGGGCTGGGCGCTGAAATAAATACAAAGAAACAAATAAATAAACAAAAAAAACAATTAAAAGTTATGTGTGCTGAACATTGTAAACAAAGAGGCCGTTTGTGATGTTAAGACATGTTTAATGAAGAGACAGTTGAAGTCCCGTACGGAATGGTGACAACTAGGCTAATTAAGACAAATCTACCCAAAAACAAAGCAGCAAACCCAACATCTGGCCCTAACTTATCAGGATCTATTCTGCAACTTGTCTGCTACTGTCTTCTGTTATCTAACTGGACACCCTGGCCAAACAACAAACCTAATACAGTCTGACACCACAGTGTTCACGAGCACCACTCTTCCACTGACTGAATACAGACTACTGGGCCCTCATCAACATCAATATCA
This sequence comes from Alosa pseudoharengus, assembly GCF_046254945.1. Taxonomy (NCBI): domain Eukaryota; kingdom Metazoa; phylum Chordata; class Actinopteri; order Clupeiformes; family Clupeidae; genus Alosa; species Alosa pseudoharengus. The sequence continues at coordinate 30,321,483 of NW_027468859.1, read as the reverse complement.
AAGAACATGACGGCACTTCAGTGCTGTTCATAGAACTCCTTCAACAAAGAGGAGGAGAAGCTCATGCGCTTCTTTAGCAAATAGAGAGGAGTAGAGAGGTGTTGAGAGGAGTAGTGCTGAGAGGAGGTGAGAGGTGCTGAGAGGAGGTGAGAGGTGCTGAGAGGAGCAGAGAGAAATAGAGAGGAATAGAGAGGTGCTGAGAGGAGTAGAGAGGAGTAGAAAGGTGCTGAGGAGTAGAGAGGTTCTGAGAGGAGAGAACTTAGTAAGGATTTAAGGGAAGAGGAAATGAAGAGAGAGGAACAGAGAGGAGAATCGGTGATTAGCCAGGTGCTGAGAGGAGGTGAGGCGAGTAGAGAGGAGGTGAGGCGAGTAGAGAGGAGGTGAGATGGAACATCGACTCACTCACTACATAGTGCACGTTATGGTGGATAACCAGTATATTGTTTTCACTATAACGCACAGCGTACTACACCGGGATGAGTGGGTATTACAGTGCTCTGGCTGGCACACCCCTTACCTCAGCAGTTCCGTCCAGGTTAAACTTGGCCTCCTGAATCTTCAGACCCCTCTGCAGGTCACTCACAAAGCAGGTCCGCACTGAAAACGCACAGGAGAACACAAATGACTGAGAAAACACACCCTCATTTCATACGGCCTGTTTCTACGTTTTCCAATAACATAGTCTATTGCCTATGGTATTACTTCTTGTTTTCTAAGGTATTACTTGATGTCTATGGTACTATTTCTAGTTGCCTATTGTATTACCAAAGATGACCTAAAATAACCTTCACCTCAATCCACTCTGATATTATCAAAGCCCTAACAACATCTCCAGTATTCCGGAGAGTGTTCTAACTGGTAGCATCATCACCTGGTATGGGAACTCCACAGTTAGAGATTGTAGTACTCCACTCAACTCCCTGCTCTACAAGATATCTCCAGTATTACGTCTCACTTCCTTCGTCAGCTAAGGAAATTCAAAGTTTCTACATCCATCATGAAGACCTTCTACACTTCAGCGGTTGAGTGTTCTAACTGGTAGCATTATCACCTGGTATGGGAACTCCACAGTTAGAGATTGTAGTACTCTGCAGAGAGTAGTGCGCTCAGCTGAACGTACTATAATGAGAATCCTGAATTTTCCCTTGGGGATCAATAAAGTATCTATCTATCTATCTATCTATCTATCTATAAGAACTCAACTCCCTGCTCTACAATATATCTATTCCAGAAGAGTACTCCTAAGAGCCCAAAAGATCCTGAAGGACTCTTCTCATCCTAACAATGGATTATTCCTACCGCTGAAATCAAGAAGACGCCTATGTAGTCACAAAGCCAGAACTGAGAGACTCAGGAGAAGTTTTTATCCCCAGGCCATCCGAACTCTGAACTCACACTATACTGACTTTGCACCCCCCCATCCCCCCCCACACACACACACCTACATGACTTTTAGCACGTTTACATCCCTCTCCCTATGCTACAGACCTTTTATTTATTTTCTTATTTCATACATGTCAAAACACACACACACACAAACACACACATCTGACTTTCTCCAACTTTTCCAACACATCTCCATAGAACTTTTTATTTATTATTTTGGATTTCTCCTCCATCTATCTACCCATGTCCTTGATTGCCTAGCCTTTCTGCCCCCCCCCCCCCCAACACACACACACAAAAAACACACACACTTACATCATCACTGCCATCACCACACATACATACAGCACACTGCTTGCTACAGTAAGCCTCCTCTACATACTTGCTGCACACTGCCCCCCCTCCCTACATACACAGCACATTGTCTTCAGGATCTTCTCCAACACACATCCTCTACATACTTACAGCACACTGCCCCCACCTACCCACACACACACTGCACACACAGTCACTGCTCCACTCCCCTCCCGCCCACACACACATCTTCACTGTCATCACTCACATACATCATACATACAGTACTCTGCTTGCAATAGTAAGTCCCTTCACCATAATTGTAGTACACTGCCCCCCCCCTCCCCTACATACACAGCACATTATTTCATCAGGAAGCTTCTCCAACACACATACCCAACATACTTACAGCACACTGCATTACCCCCCCCCCACACACACACACTCACACACTATCCCATCTCCCTTGTCATCCCCCCAACACACACACCAAGACCCCAGGCAGTTGGGTTAGCCCCTTGAGCCGTGGATCTGCCCAAAGTTTCTTCCTTGGTAAGGGAGTTTTTCCTTGCCCCTGTTGCTCTTGGGTGCTCCATGTTGGTGCCCCCCCCCCCCCCCCCCCCCCAATCCCAATCCTCCCCCACCTTTCTTATGCAGCCCTTGCCACTTAATCTACTAAACCCCTCTTCTACTGCACTTTTTACCCCCCCCCCCATAAATGCACAAATAGGTTGACACCAGACATAATTTCACTGCATTTCTTACTTCCAGTAACTATATGCATGTGACAATAAACTTCCTTGTATCCTTGTATCCTTTTTGTCTGTGGTATTATAGGTTGTTTCTATGGTGCTACTTGGCATTGTGTCC
>NW_027468859.1:30271433-30313933 GCF_046254945.1 Alosa pseudoharengus | reverse complement strand
TATCTATCTATCTATCTATCTATCTATATATCTGAAAGGATGCATGCATACCACACATCAAGGTAACTAATGTTACAGGAATTGACAGTTGATATCAGTGTCTTGCTACCACAGCTCGTCAATGACAACTCAGGACAGTGAGATAAAGCCCAGGAGGATTGTGGGAAATAAAGTCCGTCCCCACCTGAAGTACAATGTGTGAATGAACTCCTTCAGGATGGTGTAAAGTTCCTCTGTGTTGATGTTGTACTGCACTACTTTGATGGGCTGCAAGGTGGGGGAAAAGCAAATCATATTTATTGTTCCATCTATCCTGGTCCACGCTGGACCAAACCTGTCCTTATTCAGAGTTGGTGAGAATAAACACTGATTACTGTAGTTCCACTGACCTGTTGAAGGCCTGGTCTCTGAATCTCGCTGGGGATGATGAACCTGGGGCCAGTCTCCCCAGCAAACCCGCATCTGTAACAAGACAGAACAGTTAACGTGCATTATTACAACACTCATTTGACGTAACCAGGTTGTGCATTCTTATGAATGCTTTCAATTCAAGGCGCTGGCAGATATGTATTCGCTACACTTCAGTCTTATGCTAATCATATGACTTGCCCTAAGGTTGATTTTCTTCCATCATCATATGCAAAAAAGCCTCGTCACAATTGACCACTGAACCTAACTCATTTATGAAAAACAACACTACGGTTAACACTAGCATTCAAATTAGACACAAACAGACAAATAATTACCGTTTATAAATAAATCCATCAACTTGATTTCGGAAGACTAGCAGCTAACGTTAGAGCTTGATTAGTCTGTAATGCTAATGACATCATTGCTAACCAAGCTATCTATAGCACATTAAGTCAACGCTTCAAGACTGATTTACTCAATTTAAGAACACCTACAGTAAAAAGACCATTTCCAACGAATATTGATTGTTGTCTTTCCCCGAAACAGAGAAAAAATCACGGGACAGCTAAAGTTAGCAAGTTAGCTGTTAGCTGATACAACAAAGTTAGCACTATGCACAATGTAAGCACACCGTTTAGTCATAGCTAATAAACTCACTTTGTGTAGGCTGCTCCTAAATCTATTACAACGGCAGTCTTCTCCCCTCCGCTCCCTAAACCTTCAAACAGAGGCATTTTGATGCTTTAGCCAGAAGCACAGATAAGTGCTTCCTCTGAGATACAGAGTTGCTAGCTGCTGCTAATGGACACAACAACAGCGTCTGTCACTGGTCACTGCGCAGGGCGGGGTCCTAACGAACTGAAGCCGAAGCATTGCCTGAAACATTTTATCTCAGGAACTTGATACATTGTATCCTAGAAAGGCTGATGTCTTCTTTCGTCCTTAGCCTACTCTAAAATTAAAATGAATGAGTTTTGTATTTAAAAAAAAATCCTCCTCTGAAAACACAGAACAACAATGAACAAACGGTGTTTATTTTTGCTGTCTGTAAGGTGTAAGGTAGACCTATAGCTACTCACTATATACTCACTAACAGTAACTTAAAACATTAAATTAAACGTTGTAGCCTACTTATTCACTGTCATGATTAAAGGAACCGTATGTAAGAAATGTAATTCAATTAATCATAAAATGGCCCTGATTTGTCACTAGACATTAGGAAATCATGCTAATTTCAAATACTTATATCACTGACAACAGTAGTCCGGCCAGGATATCGTCATTTAAAAAAGTGAAGTTGCAGCCCTCAACTGATGTTGATGTTTACACATTTGTGTTTTAGCCTGATCCGCCACCTTCCACCTATCTAGTAATCACAAAGTCAGTAATGTTTCGGCATCTGGGTTGCCAGCTCTGCTCTAGTTACCACATCTGCGCTCTACAGTATTTTGAAAGTGATTGTAGTACCAGTTTTGGCCAAAATCCTACATACGGTTCCTTTAATTAACATCCATTTTGCCCTATGCTAGGGTGCTCCTGTCTTGGTGTGCTAGCACTGATCTATTTTCATGACTGGTTGTAGCCTAATAGGCTCATAAAATAGTTCTGAACGGTTCAGATGTGATAGGTTCTTGCAAATGAATATTATACATTATGTCTTTTGTGTTTCTTACTCTGTCATTCATTTTTAATCTAGCAGCCAAATCAATTCATCATCAGAACCTTATCATTGAAGACTTGGACAAGTTAGTTAGGCTATATAGGATATATAGCCCTGTAGTATTTCAGTTCCCCATGGACTGAATCGTATACGTGATAAATACGAAGCAAAAGTATGTAGGCCTATGAAACATGCATAGGCGGTGCGCGTACATGTTCAACCTTGCCTGCCACCACCGCTAGCAGGAGCGCGCACACACGTGCACTTCTCGCGCACCTCGCATTGAGAAGGCTACAAACATCCCGGTAGACATGCTGCCGGACCAATAGTGACTCAATTGCAGTGCGTGTGTTCTGGAAAAAACACAACATTCATGAGACACTTTGGGATGAATCAGAACATGAGATCGGGGTGAATATTTCCACAGATCCACAGGTAAGGACAATGGCATCATTTTCATCCTCACAGACTTTCTAAGTTCTTACTGGTAGATAAAATGAGAAGAATCTTTCTGTAAGACTTGATACATAAGATTCTCTTTTCTTATAACACGAAAGTGGTGCATCTTGCGTCTCATTCACTTGATTGAATACGCCAATGTATAGCTGCATATGTATGTGTCAGCTATACATTTTGTATGTTCTTGGTAAATCAGAGTTTCCATGAGCCATTCCTCTTGCGCAGTCGAGTGCGCAGCGATGGCTATTTTTCGTGGTGAAGAAGTCCCGCGCCAGTACGTGTTTTCATCCTAGAGTCAGTCTCATCACTTGCATCCTTAGCAACGCTGCCTCTCTTGGTCCTTCACGTGTCCATGAACTGCATTGATTTGCGATTGATTGACTGCTCGGCAAGTTGTTATCGAAACTGATAAATACCGCTTGTAAATAATTCATGTACCGAATAGAAAGCGTGATATATTTCAAACAGAATAACGTCGTCATAATACTTGAATGTTCTTCGCAGCCCTGTGGCGTATATTTGTTTTGGCATAGGCCCTATAAGCTATAACTTGAAATCAACCTTACACATTGTCACAGTGTCTAGATTTCATTGTCTTCCAGAATAAAGCCAGTGCTATTTTTAGAGGCTGGAAGTAGAGTACATTGCAGTGTGCTGTGTCAGGTTTCTACTGTGTGGCAATGAGAAATAGGGAGAGAGATAGAGAGAGAAAGAAAAAGAGAAGAGAGGGGGTGTGCATGAGTGAAAAGAGTGAGAAAGGCTATTTCCATTCCCTACCCACTAAGATGCATTTTTTCTTTGCCCTAATGGTTGTATCATGTTGCAATGAAAAGTTATATAAAATCTGCAAAAATACAGCATTAAAAGTGATCATTATAATGTTCCCACATATATTCTGGACTCTACATAGACTATACTTTTATGATCTTGCTAATGTCTCTATGGTACCAATAAAACACATGGCATCCTTTTGGGTTGGACACATTTCCTATAGTGTTTAAGCTATGCGTTTGTTATTACACAAGTATGACTAACAGCAGTTCAACACCCAGATAGCTTCCAACTGGAATGGTCCGGGGCCCTGATCTGACTCTTATCTGACTCTGATCTGGCCCTTACCTTGTCTTGATCTTTTCCTGAGTGAAATAATATATTTGAAAGGTTCTGTGTATCGCCAGAAAGAATACATTTGAAAGGTTCTGTGTATCGGCAGAAAGAATACATTTTAAAGGTTCTGTGTATAGCCAGAAAGAATACATTTGAAAGTTGGTATATGAGATAACAGGGAAACTCTGGGTAAATGAAGGGGGAGGAGCATTTGCATGCAAATTAAGAAAAAAAAACAATGTAATCGATTTAATCCACTTAAGTATCTGGCTGTTCTCTGCTCCATCCTCTCTCTCTCCCCCCCCCCTCTCTCTTTATGCCAAAGGGTCCTTCTGGCAGTTTGGATGTGATCCCCCCGTCCACCCTACTGCTCCTCTCCTGTCTCCAGCAGCTTTCACGCCCCTCTGCCCGTGAGCCATGGTGGGCTTCTGGACGCTCCTGGGCCTCTACTTGGCCGTGAGCTGCCTCTCGACTCAGGCTGCCCCGCTCGCGCCCGAGGCTCAGGGGACCTTCCCGCCGGGGGCCCTGGGCTGCACCGCCCGACAGGACGGACAAGCACAAGAACAAGCCACGGACGGATTAGAAGCACGGCACGCCGAGCGCTGGGGCCAGGAGTGCCCGTCTGTGCCAAGGCTTGCGCAGGCATTGGTGTCCGCCGCAGAAGCTGAAGCTACCGCAGCTAAGGATGAGGGAGAGGAAAAAGGGGCAGCTGCCGTTGCCGGGGGAGACGGTACTCGACTCACGGAGGGAGGCCCAGAAACGGCAGCCAGGGAGGAGGAGGAGGAAGAGGAGGAGAAGGAGGGTAGGATCCCGGAGGGGCTGGTGCAGGGAGAGGCTAGAGAGGAGGAGGCACGAGGCCAGGTGACACTAACCACCACCTCCACCACCACCACCACCACCATCACCACCACCACCACCACCTCCACCTCTATGGCTGCTGCCACGTCGGCGGCTGCACAGAGCTCTGTTGAGGAACGACGGAGCAGCTCAGCGCTAGTCACCTCCACACCCTCAACTGCCGCCGAGCAGCAGGTGCCATGGCAACGACCAGACAGGCTCGCAGACAGGCACAGGGACGCAGCGGAGCCAGGGGACAGGGTGGCCGAGGAGGAGGCGGAGGAAGAGGAGGAGGAGGGTGAAGGCGAGAGGATGGCACACTTCTTACACTCCGCCTCAGTCACAGTCTCTCCTGCAACAGACGGCAAGAGAGGCAGAGCCGCTGCCTACGCTGCCACTGCCGCCACCGCCGTTGCCACTGTGCCGCCCAGTGCCAAGCCCGCCATGCCAACGGCAGCGCCACCCTCCGAAGGGCCGTCTGGCCGCGAGACAGATGGCTGGGGAGAGACGCAGATGGCCCAGCAGAGCGGCGACCCCGCACAGGCTGGGGGTCAGGCCACGAGGGGGCAGCGGTCAGGCAGCCACGCACATACCCCGGGCACGCCTGGGGGGGCAACACCAGAGGGGAACTGGGGCGGATACGAGGACCGGTGGGAGGCGACGCTGACCCGGGCTCCCCAGAGCGGGAGGGGAGTAGTGGCCACGGCTGCATCAGCGGTGGCGGCAGCAGGACGTACTCCGCCTCCATCCTCCTCCGTCCAGCACGGTCTCCTCAGCCCCTCTCTCCAGCCTGGTGACAGCACGTCCTCAGTGGAGCGGATGAGCGAGGAAGCGGGCGCAGGGGCCACCTCTCCTGCCGCAGGACCGGACTGGGCTTCCCAGCTGCCGCTCTTCACCCCGAGATCAGATGCTCCAGTGGCCGAGACCTGGACAGAGGCAGTGAGCCTGCAGGGAGGTGAGTGTGAGAGCTCATGGAAATCATCCATTGTGTCATTTCATGAAAGGCACAGAGCAACTTTTCCTTGTGCTGTTAAGTAAATTATCTTGCTGTCCATTACATAGGCTCTCTGGTTTTGTGAGATTTGTATACAAGTCATTTCACTTAGAATATTCACTTATTTGACCATATTCCTGGATGATTAAACACACCTGCACTGATGATAATTTAGCTATCTTAGGTTTTTTCAACATTAATTTGTAAAAAAAAAATGTTTTGGATCATTAAGGGTCATGTGTTATATTTTTAAAAGAAAAAAATCACAGTTAAATATACTGTGTTTTTACCACACCACTGTCAAAGTACACGCCCCTGTGAGCTTCTACACAGGTACACAGTTGGAGGTGTTTTGTATGCTGTTGATGCAGCACGCTAGCACAGAATTACAACACCCCTGCGATTTTGCTCGCGTCAGGTGCATCAGTATCACAACAACCCTGCAGCCTCGCTCGCGTCAGGTGCTGCGTCCCGCTGTGGAGCATGTAAGGCCGGCTTCAGATGTGCCAGAGACGCGATCCGAGCGACAGACAGCGGCGTGTGCCGAGATGAGCTGTGACGAGCCGCGACACCAAGCACCGCTCCGCTTGCTCCACTTTGAGCTACCGCCGTCGCCGCGGGAACCCAGGACAGCCTAATTACTTTCTATTTTCGACTGCGCCGCTTGACGTGGCGAGACCAGAGCAGGGAGCCGGGCTGCCGTGTGAATTCCTTTGAGCTTTGAGTTCTTCTCTTCTCTCCGCTGGGAGATTAAAGATGAGCTGTCATTGATTGTACCCTGCGTGTAATAGATAGCTTTGAGGTCTTTGTTGTCCCATTTAAATATGTCTAGTGCCGCCACCAAAACATGCCTGGAAAACAGGTACGCTGAGCGCAGTCTCTGGACAGTGTACAGCTGTATTATGAAGGGTATTGATCAAAGAGAAATGCTTATAGGGAATGAACAGCAGATTATATTATTATATTATATTATTATTATATGGGAAACATACAATAGGCCTACTGTGCAGGCTTACGTTAGTAAGTGGAAGATGCACGGGAATGAATTATCGATGCTTACTCGTGTTTATGTTGCATATAGGCCCACTGCAGTCCACCCATTCCAGGGCCTGGATGGAGATGAATGACAGGCGTATTAAATATGTATTTATCCTTTCTTTGTCACTCTGACAGGCTCAGTTATATTTAATATTTCTTTTTTAACTGTCCTCAAAAGCTATGCAGCTTTCCATTTCAGCCCTGAAAAAGCCTGCTATAGAAAGAACTTGTTAAATATTTGAGAGAGGGAGAGAGATTTTAGGAAATGTCTAGAGTAGTGTCCGCACGGCCTTACAGGACTGGTGAGAGCACAGATGGGATGCAGATGTCTCCCACAAACTTTCAGATGTCATTTGTGCTTTAATGAAACTGGCCTAGAAATGTGTTTGAAGTCAAGTCAGGAGGCGTCAGGCCGACATGAAGAAAGTTGCTCCTCCGAGAGGCTCTGAAATGAAGATTCTGTCTTAATGACGGGTGTGCTCAGACTCACCAAAACACGTGGATCTCTGGCCCATTTAAAATGTGTGTGTGTGTGCGTGTGCATGTGTGTGTGCACCTGAGACAGCTCTCATGTGTTTTTGGAGAGCCAAACACCACAAGTCTGCACACCAGAGGAGACAATACAGAACCCAAAGCGCACACACGCGCACGCGCACACAGGAACGCACACACACACACACACACACACACACACACACACACACACAATATATACTGTTGACATCCTGATGTCTTTATGCTGTTCAGTGTCCTGTCCTCTGCATGGCCCCACCCAGATGCTCATGATCTGGATCTTTTCAAAAGTCTTTGTATACGCCTAACGTAACTGCGTCATTTTTTCCGGGAGATGGACCTTACATTGTGCACACCCAAAATGTTGGTTTGTGCAATGCCACGGAGCAAAGTTGTTGCTCCATGGACATGTAACTTCCAGTTACCACAGATGATAATTTTGGTACTTTTCTGTTGATTTACACGCGGATGGACAGGGAGAAATATGCTGTTATATCATGGCTAGGTGCAGCACCATGCATGACACTACTAGGTGCAACTTGACCACAACCACAATCAGCCAAAGTCAGTAACACTGAGAGAGATAAATTATGAAAGAATTTTAAAAGTATCATGAGAGTTTCTGGCTTTAAAAGTTTACACTATTTAATCCTAAAGAATATATTAAAACCCTAATTCTTGAACTCATTCCTTTGTTTATTTGTTTGTTTGTTTGTTTGTTAGTTTAGTTTTCTCTGTAAAAGTGAGTTGTGAAACTAGTGTTTGTGTTCCACATCCATGCTGCCCATAATCACCCTACTGTAAACAAACAAACAAACAGCAGCTTCCTGATTCCGTTAAGGTTTTGGCCCAGATGCGCTCCAGACTCAAACACAGTCTGTGCCCTGCAGTCTCCTCGTTTATCACTCTGTAAACGCCAGCTAGCTGCACTCTGGCTGCACAGGCTGCTTGCGTTGCAAATGCCTCGCTCTGCTCCGCTCCTAAGCCAGTTGGGCGCGGCTGACACTGGCACTGCCACTGGCGGCCTGGTGAAACACACAACACAACGCTTTTTTTCTCTCTCTCTCTCCTCTGCCAGCAGAGGGAATTGGTGTGCTGTCGTCCTCTCAGGAGGTTGGCATGGAGCCAGCCATGTCCTCCGAGGACCTCCCGCTCATCTTTGAGCCCTTTGACGAAGCCACGCCGGAGGGGGGCACGGCCACGGCGCCCCCTGGTGGGAGTGCGCTGGCATCGCAGCCGCCAGCCCCCGCCGAGCTGGCAACAGGCACACTGATGGAGGCAGACCTCGGGCGAGTGGTTACCATGGACACAGACCGAGCCCTCTCGGATATCCCTCCCCCGGGGGCTGCCGAGTGGCCGTCACCATGGCAAACGTCTGGCGTGGAGATGGCGGAGGCTGCCGAGCCGTCACGGTGGCCAATCAGCACAGTGTATCCCAGGGCACCAGCAGACCACACAGGTGAGGGGAGAGGGAGAGGTGCCGCGGGCATCAGGGTATCAGGAGGGCTACTGTCTCTTATTCGGATCAGATCCAGTTCAGATCCAATTTAAATCTAGTTCAGGTCCGGTTTAAATCCAGTTCCAATCTGGATCTCACCTGGCCCAGATGTGGCCCAGAGTTCGTTGCTTTCCTGGTGTGGGCTCACTGGACTCTTAACCGTAAGTTTCAGAAATACTAATCTGAGACAGCCACATGTCAAATCTACTAACTAATTAAATCATTTCTACCTAAAAAAGGACAGTTAAGTAAGCATGTGACATTTAGTTTTGTGTGTTGAAATAGTTCTGGTACTTTCAAGTGTTTTACTGTGATGAGAATATCCTCTGTGCTGTCTGATTGAAGGCACCGCCACGATAACTGAAAGCTGGATTTTGATTGGCTCCTGTAGGTGCTGACATCACTCAGAACCCCGGGAGGACTCCTCCCACCATCTCTGCCACCCTATCAGCCAGCGTCACTCAGCAAAGCCCCATGGCAACTGTTACCAAGGCAGCACACTTTCCAGCGGCCAGACCCAAATCTGGGTTGGAGGAGCTGGAATCTGAGGGTGGGTGTGCTCACATTCTCACATAAACTACAGCCATAACTAATCGAGCCCTCACTGCTGTACACAATAGTGAAATAATTATATCTCTAGATCTATACACACATAAACATAATACACAGACATCATGAGTATAACTATACTCTTTTGATACCGTGAGGGAAATTAGGTTTCTGCATTTATCCCAATCCGTGAATTAGTGAAACACACTCAGCACACAGTGAGGTGAAGCACACACTACTGCTACAGCGGCGCTCAGGGAGCAGTGAAGGGTTAGGTGCCTTGCTCAAGGGCACTTCAGCCGTACCTACTGGTCAGGGTTCGAACCGGCAACCCTCCGGTTACAAGTGCGAAGCACTACCCAGTAGGCCATGGCTGCCTTGAGCTTGGTGGTGCCATTATTGCAGCCGGTGTCCCATTCTTTGTTAAAAGAGCCTTGTTAGAAGCTCTATGTCTGATCTATATACTTGTCTGATCTATAGTACTAAAGTCTTCTATTAGAAGCTCTATGTCTGATCTATAGTACTATAGCCTTCTGTGACTAGTTGAACTGAGAGTGCTCTTGTATTTGCTTTAGAAGAGGAGGATGAGGAGAACGAGGACACAGAGGACTCAGAGGAGGAGGAAGAGGAGAGTGATGAGGATCTGACGGATGGTCCGGCGCCCGCTCCCGCCTCCACGCGCCCCCCCTACAGCCTTATCCCCCCTCCCCCAGTGTGGGTGCAGCGGAACCAGGGCCTCGGTGAGTGGGAGTGGGCAGCCAGCAGGAACACAGAGCAAAACAGACCTGGGGTGGATTAGAACTGACCTGGACAGTACAGACCTGAACGGAACACCTGATCAGAACTGACCTGATCAGAACAGACCTGCACAGAACAGACCTGAACAGAACAGACCTGATCAGAACAGACCTGATCAGAACAGACCTGAACAGAACAGACCTGATCAGAACAGACCTGATCAGAACCGACCTGATCAGAACAGACCTGATCAGAACAGACCTGGTGCTTGTCTGCCAGATCTGAGTGGTGCTGGTCTGTATGTTCTGTATCTGGATGCCAGAGACTTTGATTCCAGGTCCTTCCACTGTTGCACTAGGCTGGGTGAACCCAGCCTGATCTGATAGTGATTTCTTTTTCGCCCTGCAGCTCAGGCTGGAAACCTGAGCATCTTTTTCTGCTGCTTCCGTTACAATTTTGCCGGGACCAATCACAAGCTGGCTTATCCACCTGGCGCACTATTGGCTATTAACCCCCTACTGAGTTTTCGCGTCGCTCTGCAAACGTCACCCAGTTCGTTGGTCAGATTGGTGAATGACTATCCAAGAGTCCAGAGTTATTTGAACTATGCCCATTGATCACGACTCTAGTGCAGTAGAAAATACATAGTGGACTCCCCAGACCAATGTTTAACCTTAAAAGATTGAGCTTGGTCTGGTGAAAGCCAGACTACTGTTGCACTGCTGAGAAAGGCACCTGACCCATTAGTGGCTCCAGGGGGATTGGTGTTTGTGCTCTATAAGCTGCTTTGAATAAAAGCATCAGCTAAAAGCCCAATCAAAATAAACTAAATCAATCAATCAATTAACCAATAAATCAATCAATATATTTGGGTCTTATCTGACATGTGTTCACATTCTATTCTGGGTCAGATTTGGGCCGGTTCTGTTCTGGAGTCAGTTTCTGTCTGGGTCACAGCGATGCCCCAGGTCTTCCAACTCTGTTCCAGACCTGGTTCTGGAACAGATCCAGCCAAGATCAGGTGTGGACACGCACCAAAAAGGTGCCAAATGCCACCAAAACAGCATCTACACTGTTGCCACTACTTGCAGCAGCTTCTTGCTTGAAAGCTGCTTCCTAAAGTGGCACTAGAACTTAGGGCTGGGCTGACCGTAAAGCGTCAGTGTATTTATATTATGTTTCCGTTTGATGCTTTTCGCCTTGGACTACTACTCCCACAGACAGTTTGGCAGGAGTTGTGTGTGTTGTGCTTCAGAATGAGGGCGGTTAAATCAACTCCTTATCTCCCTCCTCTGTTTCAGCTCGCAGCTGGGTGGAACTCATCCGTGAGAAGGTGAGGGAGACAGCAGCCACAAGGCAAACCAGACACACATGCACACGCACACGCACATGCATGCATGCATGCATGCGCGCGCACACACACACACACACACACACACACACACACACACACACACACACAGACACACACACACACACACACAAACACACACAAACACACACAAACACACACACACACACTCTATCAAGTAATCTCATGCCCACTTGCACATACACATGAGTTCTGACTAGCATACTTATGCAGTCCCAGCATCCGCAACACACACACACACACAAACACACACACTGCTGTAGTACTGTATGTTCCTTCCATGTGTACATTTACATCTCAATTAGCAGGTGCTTTTATTTATTATAAAAAGTACTTATAATGACGGTTCAGATATGCTATACATTCATTCATCAGTATGTGTGTGTCTGTATGTGCCATCTTGTCTGGCTTGTCTACTTGAATGTGTGTGTGTGTGTGTGTGTGTGTGTGTGTGTGTGTGTGTGTGTGTGTGTGTGTGTGTGTGTGTGTGTGTGTGTGTGTGTGTGTGTGTGTGTGTGTGTGTGCTGTCTCCTCTGGTGTCTGCAGGCAGGGTACGTGTCTGGCATGTTGGCGCCGGTGGGCATTGGCATAGCTGGAGCTTTGCTCATCGTCGGGGCGCTCTACAGCATCAGGATGATCCACCGCAAGAGGAGGAACAGCTTCAAACACCAACGCAGGAAGGTGAGACAGAGAGACAGGGGAGGGAGGGAGAGAGGGAGAGAGAGAGGGAGAAGTGGAGATGGAAAGATTGAGAGAGGGGGAGAAATAGAGATGGAGTGATTGAGAGAAATGGAGAGATGGAGTGATGGCTAGGGGGGAGAGGGGGAGTGATGGAGACAGAGAGAGGGAGAGGGGGAGAAATGGAGAGATAGAGAGGGGGAGAGAGAGAGGGATGAAGAGGATGAGAGAGAGGGAGAGAAGTATGAAAAGGAGTAGAGAGGGAGAGTGAGGGATGAAAAGGAGGAGCTAGGGAGAGAGAGGGGGATGAAGAGGAGGAGAAAGAGAGGGGGATGAAGAGAATGAGAGAGAGGGAGAGGGGGATTAATGGAAGGTGGGAGATGTGAAAAAGCTTCCCAAACTAGCAGACAGGTGTAGTACAGAGGGAGGGGAGAGAGTGGGCATCAAGGATAAAGGAAGCTGATGGTTTCAAAGATTAGTGAAAGAGAGGGGGAGTACAGAGAAAGAGAAAGAGAAGGAGAGGGAGGGATGGAGACAGAGAAAAAGCTGTAGCTATTTTCTCCCCAGGCTGGACCAAGTTCTCCATTTTCTGGTAGAAAGTGTGTTCTCCTACTATTCTTGTTTCCACTAGAGATTTAAACATGGATGCCATGTCAGTATAATGTGGCCTTCATTTAAAGCAACACCAAAGAGTTTTTTTTGTACCTTAAAATAATGTTTCCAAAATCGTTTCAGTGGTTCATCAACTCGTAACAGGGTGAACGGCACTTCTGCATTCGCTTCGCGGCCCTCTATCGGCTATAACCGCACTATGTAAGTTTGCCAGATCGGGTAGCGGATCTGTAGTTCGATGGAATGACACATACAGTAAGCAACTACAAATGTGACTTGCATCTGATGTCGCAATACATCGTACTTTCGTAAAATCATATTCTACCTTGTCTGTGGACATTGTTATTTCCAAAGCCAGTGCTGGATAAACAAATAGTGTGTGCGACAGAGGAAAAGTTCTTTGGTGTTGCTTTAAACATGGATGTCATGTCAGTATAATGTGGCCTTCATTTAAACATGGATGTCATGTCAGTATAATGGCCATAATTTTTTGTATGATTTAAGAATGGCAGGAAAAGAGGAATAGAAGGAATGAAATGAGTGAGAGATAAAGAGAGAGAGAGAGAGAGAGAGAGAGGCAGTGGGAGAGAAAGACAGAGAGAGAAAGACAGAGAGAGAGATGGAGGAGAAGATGTATGTGTCATCCTCCCCTCCTCTGCTCTCCTGAGGATTACAGCAGGTGTTGTTTTGCAGCACCTAACAGGTGTTGGGCTCGTTCTGCTCATAGCGGCCCTCCTCTCCACCACTCTCTCTCCCTTCTGTCCTTCCAGCAAACCAGAGAGGTGCGAACCGGCCAGGACCAAGCCATGCTATTGGCCGACAGCTCAGAGGACGAGTTCTGAGACATGCACTCACACCTGTCGTCATGGAGAAGAAGGGATGCCCTAACTACCCCCAGCCCTACCCCTTGCACCGGACCATCTAGTCAACATACACACAAATACACACACACACAAACACACACACACACACACACACACTAACACACACACACACACACACAGCGCTGAAGAGGAAGTTCCCTCAGGCACCGTGCTATCTCTGATTAGCCACACAGCTGCTGACTGTGGCCTGGCTGTGGCCCTGATCTGGTGTGTGTGTGTATGTGTGTGTGTGACTGTGGCTCTGATCTGGTTCTGTTCCAGTAGGTCCACACAAGATTTACACCCTTCAACCATTCACTGATAAGCACTGTCTACTCTGGCTTGTGCGTGTGTGTGCGTGCGTGTGCGTGTGTGCGTGCGCGTGCGTGTGTGTGTGACTGTGGCTCTGATCTGGTTCTCCTTCAGTGGGTCCACACAACATTTGCAAGTGCACCACACATTAACTAAAGTGAATTGAATGACATGGCAAAAATGGATTTTGAAAATGTAATGGAACATGAAAATTGTCGGTCAATGCAATGTTTCCACACACCACAAGACAACTTTAGTTTGCAAGACTTAACCTTTTGCTTGGTGTTGATACAATCGGGGCCCAAGATGTGCTCCAGACCTGGGCCACGTCTGAACCGCACTCAGCTCCCCGCTGGTTTGGGCCTGCAGACATCTCTCAGCCATGCCTACAGTCCATGGAGCAGATCACTTAAGAGTCCAAAAGTGGCCGGTGCGTATCATAGACCAGCCCATCTGCCCCCTGTCCCAACCCTGTGTGCTCTGTGAATATCCTGCTGCTGCATTCAGTGAATTATTTAATTAAATTAGATGTCAATTAAATACAGAAACAATGCAGGCCACAATCAACATTAACATTTCTGCAGCTCAAACCAGCAAAAAATTAACATAATACAGTAAAATTAAGAGTAGGACTTTGATTATATACAAATGGCTATTTTTCGCCTTACTGATAATTTTTAAATCATGTTATTGTAAATATTGACTTTTGGTTTTCTCTCGCAAAAGAGCAAAGATGTACAGATTGTCATTGTTTGTTTTCAGAGCATGGAAGAGAAATAACTTCATCAGTCTGCTGTTCAGTACAACATACATGTCATATCCCTGGAAAGAGTTTGTTTATTTTCATGCAGTGTGCATGGTAACCAACCCATGAAGTATCGCCTCTGAATTGGAAACATTTAAGACAACCTTGACCTTGAAGTTTTCAGAGTTAAAGACTCGATACTGTTGACGTCAAGGTTGACCCTCATCGTGGTGGACATCATGTATGCTTGCTGCCACAAGTGAAGGTGTAACCCTTAGTGTTTTAAGACTGATTATCCTTCATTCACACACATTGTGCAGCAAATCAGTAGCAGTCGACACTGGAATGGGTCTCCTTCATTTAGCCTGGATGTGGCTTGAATTGAGCCTCTAAGCTCGATTTGGACCAGATCTGGTTTTAATTGAGCCATGGGGTTAATTGAGTAAATTGAGCCAGAGTCTAAGCTGCATTCAGACAGACTAGCGGTGAAAGAACTTGGAATGGTAATTAAATTCTGCGGCTTCTTGAAATAACCATCGACTCTTAACCCTGTCCATTCCAGGTCTGGTGCCATCTGGTTGCGATTTTCTCTCTCATTTGGATAAACCTTTACGCCTGCTTGCTTTACAACGCTTCTGGAGAGATCTACTCAATACACCTGCTTGCTTTACAGTGCATTTGGGCAACTCCTACATACCTGCTTGCTGTGTCATGAGGATGGGTCAGGAGTGGTCATCTTTCATTATGAGTTAACAGTACTACCACACAGACACGCAATCAAAGTTAAATCCAGTAACAAATAGTCTCTTCTCACTGGTTGGTATATAATGGACACCTATAGCTTTCAGATACCCTCTCCTGTCTTTGACTCTGTGCAGTGCCACCTGTTTTCTCTGTAATGCGAATGCACTGATTGCCTGTGCCCATGTAATTATGCTCTAAGTGTCGTGTGGCCTATGATTACAACAGCCATATTTCGGTCTGTTATACTGTTGACAATCTGTAACTCCCAATAAACTCACCTTTGACCTGGTTTAAGCGGAGAGGTTTTTTTTTGTTGACAAGGCTAGTGTGTGGTGGTATTGTTTTTCATAAGATGGGAAGTTTAGAATAGTCTTGACACAGTCACACACATACATACATATAAACATGCACTCACACCGTTCTAACAGGCCGCAAAATAATATCATCACTGTGTTTAGAAAATCAAATAATTTATTTTGGAGATATTTTTTTCCCACATTTAAATAAAAGATATCCATCTTCCTTTTTCCATTGTCGAAATCAACCCAAAACTTGACAGAAGAGGTCTTAACAGAAACCCAACATGCAACCCTCTCATCTCATCTCATCCCACACCAACCCAACCCCCACACCCCCCCCCCCCCCACACACACACACACACACACACACTTCCCCTCCACCACGTCACCATGCATGTCGTCACGTCTGCAGCGCTAGATCAGGTCGGAAACGTGAGGGCACTGCCTGCACCAAGTCCTACGAGCCTGGCAGGCAGCAGGAAACTATATCCGGCTGAGTCTTGGCCCACATCTGGCCTGGGTTTCTCCCCGGAGCGGTCTGGTGTGTAGTCGAGAGGGACTTGACTGGACCTGAAGCCTGACACATGCTCCACACCTGGCCACACCTCCTCACCGCTTCCTCTTGTTCGATGGGCATCACCAGTGAGCCTCCCAGGAACACCTCAAAAAAAGAAGTAAAGTGGTGTGTGTGTGTGTGTGTGTGTGGCTAGTTTCTCTAGGGCAGGGGATTTCAGAGTGGGAGTGCTCTCTGCCAAAACAAAAACTCAGAACCTACTCAACATGACGCACACAATGACGCCTGGAGGAAAAAAAATAAACACATGTTTGTTTGGTATTTAGGAGATAAACACTGCTCTATGTGTGTGTGTGTGTGTGTGTGTGTGTGTGAGAGAGAGAGGTCAACCCTGAGAAAGTGCCTCTTGGGTCTTTCCCATAGCGAGCAGAGAGCCCCGGAGTCTGTACTCCTACATCCCAAGCTGCTGAGCTGGACTGAGACGGACAGGGCAGAGCCTCCCCCGAAGCAGACCAGGGATCAGACCACTTCTCTGGGGCTGGCCGTCGGAGGACGGGCAGTTGCTGTCATCACAGTGGATGTCCCAGGACTGGCTGCCCATAATCTGAGACAGACTTCAGCCACTGGAGGAAACGTCACTGATAGAGGCCAGGCTCTGGCTCTGTGTGGGAACGGGACTTCCAAACAAATAAACAAGAAAAAAATAATAATAATGCCAGCAAGGGATGGAGGGAAGGGAGGAGGAGAGAGAGAAAGAGGGATGAGAGATGCCATTCCTCCAACTTGTTTCACTCCAGGCAGTATGAGAAAATGAAAGAAACTGATTAGACAGGTAGGGAAATCAGCTGTTCCTTTTTACAATTCTCTCCATCCTCGAGTTGCGCCACTCTCTTTCTCACACACACACACACACATTTGAAGAGTATGGCACAGTGAGTTCACATGGGCTTACTGTGTACTGCAATTTGTTACTCTTAAGTCTCTCACTGCTCAGAGCTGCATGAAGCACATCACAGTTCTGTGCTGCCACCTAGTGCCCCGAGAAGGCATTACAGAAAACTCACTACAGGGACTGATGGAAAATCTTTTTTTTTTTTTTTTTTTAAACTGAATCAGCACGAGGTGTATTAACATCAACAGACAAAATTAAACAGAGATGAATGTATGCACACTTTCGCACGCACACACACACACGTACAATCACACAAGAGCAGCAATGCCAAACAAAAGTGCATCCAAACATCATTCATGAACTTCTTGTTTTGACACAGTATGTCGTATGCATATTTTATTTAGGGTCTGTCTGCGGTGTGGGCGTGCAGATTGGGTATAGGTTTGTTTGAGCAGGACAATCGGGACTATTTGACTAGCGCCGCCCGGTCTGCCACTCACTCTTGACTGGGCCTGGCCTCTGGTCCAGACGTACCGCTGGTCGGGCCATGATCCGGCACAGGTCTACCAGGACCCGCCCGTCCCAGATCCAGCTACTGTCTGAGAGAGGTTTGACTGAACGAGGGCTATACCAGGCCCACCTGGGACCGGCTCAGAGCTAGATTGGGCCCAGATCCCTTTAAGGGCCATACCTGAAGTCACTGGTGTCTAGGGTCACTTCTCTCGGTCTGAGTTGGGCTCTGAGGGTGGGGTGGGGAGGGGTGACTATGGCCCCTCATCGCTACCAACACTGCTGGCTCAGATCTTCCCCAGAGGGATTCTTTTCTACATAATTTAGTTACGGACCTGGGTACTTAACTCAAAGTGGTAAACCTCCTAATAAAAGGCTCTACTAGGTTTACAACGTACTTAACCAGGTTTGTCACCAAACAAAGAATAGCCCCTGTGATGGGCCCTTGCTGGCTTGAGTAGTGGACAGTGCTAACTGCTATCTGCTCTCGCTGGCTTGAGTAGTGGACAGTGCTAACTGCTATCTGCTCTCGCTGGCTTGAGTAGTGGACAGTGCTAACTGCTATCTGCTCTCGCTGGCTTGAGTAGTGGACAGTGCTAACTGCTATCTGCTCTTGTGACAGAGTAGTGCTATTGCAGCGCCCTTTAGCCTGTCTTATGGGATGAGCAAAACATCTTCCCTTATCGCCAATTCTCAGGTCAGATTCTGCAAAAAAAAAGTTTGGACTGCATCTTGAGGACATAAATACTTCTCTTCTTCTCTCTGCATCTCGTAAACACTGCTCAATGGATGCCGCTGGGGGACAGGTTAATGGGAGGAAATGGATGTACTGTATGTTCTCAGGCGTTGAATGTAAAGCATAGAAAATGTGCATGAGAAGTCTCTCTGCATTCACAGCTGACCTTCCTGGCCTGTGGCTAGCAGTGCATTGTGGGAAAGACAGGTTTTGTTCCTGGGCGAGGAGTTTGTCTGAGTGGGCTCTACCAGAACTGAGACACGGAATCGTCAGTCCGACTAGCACTCTTTTCACACTGCGAGAACTTCACACTGAATAGTACGTCCACACATGTATCTCACACACACACACACACACGCACACACACGCACGGTTACAAACGTATCTCCAAAAACACATCCAAAACCCCACTCAGCCAATAGAGACACTCCTACAACTTCAATTCTTCCAACACTCTTGTTAAAAACAAAAAAAACAAAAGAAACACAGAAATAAATTCCACATAAATGTACATCTGACTCCTTTTGTTCCTTAGCCCCCCCTCATCCTCATCCTTGGCCATTGAAAATGAGTGCATCAGAACCACCCCCCCCCCTCTCATTCTTCCCCCCCCTGCTCAACAGGCTCAAGTAAACATCTCAGTATCTCAGTTCACCATTACACACATACCACAGACAGGGCAGCTAGCTCTGGAGGGGACTGGAATCAGAACCAGGCTGGACCTGGGACAGAACCCTGTCCTATTCTGCTTAGATCTGGGACCAGAAGAACCCAGTCTGATCCAGGGGCCAGAACAAGGGCCAGAACGTGGCCTGATCCTGGTCCGATCTGGGTAAGATCTGGACCAGAAAACTGGGCCAGATGCTGGCCAGGCCCAGTCCAGTCCAGTCCTCTGTCCAGAGCCTGCTGCTGCTGTTTGTGAGTTTTTAACTCTTGCAGGAACCACACACACCCTTTCAAGCCATCTCTAAACTCTTTTATATGTTTTTCAGAGTAAAAAAAATAGTCCTCAGAGGGAAACATGGCGATCCTGTAGGAGGCTGTGCCTGGGCAGAGAGGGCTGTGTGTGTGTGTGTGTGTGTGTGTGTGTGTGTGTGTGAGAGACAGAGAGGGTTTACAAGAGGAGGGGTGGGGAAGGGAGTGGGTGTGTGGATGAGGGGGTTTGTCAGTGCTGGGGGGAGGCGGGGGGGTGTACGGGTCGGGTCGGGTCGGGTCAGGTCGTCTAGCGGAGCCACAGTTTGAGCCTCAGAGCGTCCACTCCGTTGAGATAGTACCGGAACAGACGCTTGTCCCTCACAAAGCCCAGGTTCTCATACAGCTTCAGCGCAGACTTGTTGGTGATCTCCGTCTCCAGGACAACCTGGGATGAACACACAGAAAGAACAGTCAGAGAAGAGAAAAGAGAGACAGAGGGGGAGAGAGATGGAGAGAGAGAGGGATGGAGAGAGAGAGGGATGAGGGGGAGAGAAAGGGAAGGGGCAGGAAGAAGAAATAAGTAAAGGTAAAGAAATTGAGGGAGGAGAAAAAGAGAGGGAGAGAGAGAGAGATACAGGTAAGAAGAAGAAAGAAAGGGAGAGAGAGGTAGAGACGGCCTCTCAAACCAGACCATCCGTCCACCCCTCTCCACTCCCACCTTGTCTCAGAGTGGACGGCTGCTGAGGCCTCTCTTAATGAAGAGGGGGTAATAGAACGCTTTTGGGATTTGGGATGCCCTTGAAGTATTAAGGACATTAATAGAGACGTTTTATTGGAAATAATGGAACTTATTATATATTAAACGCACCATGAAATATACATAGGATATCCATATACAGGATTTGTCCCTAGTTTCTCCTTTCATTATATGTGTGAGAAGCTGTATTCATGTTTTATTAAGGTTGACTTAGACCTTAGACCTACTCATGACTTCCTTCTTTTAGGACCCTTAGCTTTTTACTGCTTTTGCTGTTAGTATCAGTTCTATATGATTCAAATTACTCTTCAATGAACAAATAGGGCGATGTGGCCAAAAAACACAAGTGGTGGAGGTAAGGTGTTGCACAGGGATGACTAAACTGCTGCGCATCTTTGAGCAGGCCGCAGTGATGCAGACTAGCGACTGGAGGGTTTTATAAACCACTTCCACCCTGACTAACTGGTCTTGAATAGGATTTAATATGGCCGACCCTCCATGTATGCACCCACACAGAGTTGAGGTAGGTATGGTGAGGGTGTAGGGATTGTTTG
Organism: Alosa pseudoharengus; assembly: GCF_046254945.1. NCBI lineage: Eukaryota > Metazoa > Chordata > Actinopteri > Clupeiformes > Clupeidae > Alosa > Alosa pseudoharengus. The sequence continues at coordinate 30,293,626 of NW_027468859.1, read as the reverse complement.
CATTGGAAGGCCTGGAAAATGAGAGAGAGCGAAATAGAGAGAGAAAGAGAGAGAGAGAGGGCAGCTCCAGAAGCAAAAATACACAGTGACACGCTAATACATCATGGGCGTGTAATAAATGTGCCAAGAACAAGGCCAGCACACAACGAGACGAGACGGATGCTTTTACCTCATCACAGTCGCCCTCCACCATGGCGTAGATGGCCTTTTTCACAAGGTTGGTACCTACAGGGGGACAGCACACAAGGTTAACATGGGACCGCCCACACAACACACCTACAGGGGGACAGCACACAAGGTTAACATGGGACCGTCCGCACAAGAGGACAGCGCCGTACGAGATGACCACACTCACCGATGCTTTTCCGTCTGTGTTTGGAGTCCACGGCCAACATGGCGATGTACCCGCGACGGAACATCTTCTTATGCATGTCCAGCTTGCACACAATGGCACCCACACACTCGCCATCCACCACCGCCTGCGCACACACACACACACACACACACACACACACACACACACACACACACACACACACACACACACACACACAAAATAAAATAAACACACACAGCAAGGCAGTCTGAGGAACACATCAGCAGGCCGGTCTGTGGCAGGTGCAGCACAGATCAGGCTCTGATGTTTCGGCAGGTTACCAGGAACAGATAGCAGATAGCCTACATTCCAAAGTCGACCACTTGCAACGATTTCCCACCTACCTCCTCCCCATGACACCCTAGCCCTGACGCAGGTCAGAGTAAAAAGACCTCCGGGACCCTGGGTGTGTGTGGCCCTTTCCGTCTTTTGAGGAGAGCCGTCACAAAAATGTGATTGAACGTTCCATTTGATGATGCAATGTAAATGTCTAGATCTGTCAGGTGTAAATTAGGAATGAAACACTAGGCTACAACAAACAAGCGTCCCTCACCAATACACAAAGTGCTTTAGAAGAAATTAATCTAAGGCACACAGACTTTAAGGAATTTAATATCAACTACCCTGAGTGCTCATAAGTGCTGGATTTGGTCCTGATGTAGCGCAGGCCTGCTCCAGCTGTTAGGCTACATATACACGTATAGCTATCTGTAAATAACGGCACTCAGCTTACTGACACCGTGTCTGCTTAGAAATAAAACAAAAACAAACAAAACACAAGCGCTTGGCTGCTTGAGTGCACTTGGCATTTGAGTCGGGCCCTGAGGAGCCCCAAGCATGTAGCAATTGCAAGGCTATAATTTACTCTAGGTCAGTCCGATCACATTTCAATATGTGTGTGTGTGTGTGTGTGTTTGCTGCGTGCTGTGTGTGTTTGTGTACGTGGGAGAGTGTGGTCAAGCGGTTGCTTGTGGACCAACACCTGATATACCTATATAGGGCCCATCTGAATTACTGCAGTTAAACACTTGACAGCCAATGGCATCAGGTTTCAGTGTCCAGACCCGGAGCTGTGTGTGTGTGTGTGTGTGTGTGTGTGCGTGTGTGTGGGGGGTGACGTTCATAAAAATAGCTGTGCGAAGGGCCCATAGGCCCACATTTCTGCACATTTGGGCACCACTGATAACCATTCACCACACATAGACGTACTCAAGGCCAGCCCTAACTCTACACTGACAGGGCGCAGTGCAGCTCACATAGCCAGAAACACTCTTTGGTCTGTGGAAGAATCCCTGTTCTGTTTTGGGATCATTTGTCCGTCAAGTAAGAGTGGGAGCATTTGCCATGGCAGGACTTTAAGAGGCAGCATGCTATTTTGCCAGTGCACTGGTTTAAGTAAAGCTGTGTTGAATGAAGAATACACAAATTGATAGCACAAATTAAAGCACTAAAATCTGTGAGTCTTTGAGTGTTTTACTAATGCACAAAATACCAAATGTGTGAGTGTTATGTTATACTATAACATAATACTACTGTCTACCAAAAAGTTAAGCTACAAAAGACAAGCACACTGTTCTCCTAATTGCTAACTATGCAATTAACGTCATTGATAGGTTGACGGGGCGGATGTACGTACCAGGAAGCAGAGCTGCGGCCAGTTATGGATGAAGTACCTATAGGTGTATATGGAGTAAGGCTCGGACAGGTCTTTCGTAATGAGTCGCATGATTCCTGGCATCTGTAGTTCCGACTCGTAGCGAACGTAGCGGATCTCTTGGTCGAACCCAGCTTCGCTATTCAGGTCTAACCTCGCGAGTTGAGCCGCTGGGGTTGAGTCTTCTACCGGGTTGGGTTCGGCAGCGTTGGCCCCTTTATCCAGGTTTTCACCTGAATGTCTATGTGCTTCCGTGCCATCGCTGTTGGTTTCCGTGTTCTGGTCACCAACGGCGCTGCCACAGGGGCTCTGGCAAGCTTCAGAATTGGGTTCAGTCCGAGTCTCCAGGCCGTCACTATTGTTCGACTGGGTCTGGCAGCAGTTCGCACACGGACCACGCTCTTGACGTTCGCAAAAGCAATTTCTGTCGCTTGCCGTGCGGCTTACCGCATCGACACAGCTGTCAGAACGATCTGGAGATTGTCTCAGTTCGTCTGGACTCTCGTCTACATGGTTGTGGCTGAAGCCGTCCTCCATGGAAGGGTTTACGCCGTTCACTTGCTGTTCTTCTGTTCGATTGTGGTTGTGCTGGGTTGACTCTGAATGAGAAAGCGAGCACTTCTGGTTTGTATTTTTAACTATTTTGCCCTCAGAGACCTGCTGTTCCAGTACTTTGGCAGGGGTAACCAATTCCTGCCGTTTCCCTTCCCCGGGTACACCGCACCCATCCCCGGGGAAGGGAGTAATTTCAGCCGGGGATTCTGGTAAGGCGCTGCTAGGCCCAGTCGGCACTGCGGCCATCCCACCTCATTCAGAGCAAAATAAAGACTACAGAAACGCAACGAAGAGATACGTATCCACGGTGTAACGACGTCTTTAAAACAGGTTTCCTACCATTCTTTAAAAATGTAGAAATTCCGATGGTGAGGGTGACTACTTCGGCTTTCCTCGAGACCCTAAACGTCTCTTTCCCCCTCGGCTTCCCTGTTCCTCGCTGCCGTAAAGTGCTGTCGCAGCAACCTCCATTGTAGCTGCAAAGCAACTGTCATTTTACGACAGTTACTGGAACCAGTCCATCGTCCTCCTCGACCTCAATGGGTTGTAGAACATGCTAAAGATTCAGGCCTTAAGATCGAAAAAATACCCAATTTTCACTGGAAATGTATAATTTTATTTACATATGTGATTGTTACAAATGCTGGTGAACTAAACATTTTTAAAAGGTTAAAAATACTTTCTAATTTTTGTAGGCTCAAAATACACTGATTGTGCCTTTCAAGGACACTAATATATTTAAGACCTATGGCCTAACAAAATATAATTACAATTATATTAATACAGATTTTGCATAAAAGTTAAGGGCAGTTGTGGGATAGGCCATGTTGCAAATGGCTACCAAGGGCAGTGTGTGTCAGCAGGAACTCAGTGGGCCTAGACCTAGTCTACTCATGATTAGACTACCTACCAGTTTCCCTACACATTTCTGTTCCATGACTAAGAGCGTTAAGAAGCCGGCCGAGGTGAATAAAACATGAACCAAAAACGCTTCCGAGGACAAACATGCCTGAGACACACAGACAGCGACCCCCACACCCACACCCACCCACCACTAAATGGTTATTTCACCCAGTTGGCAGTGTTGGGAAAGCCAGCGCCACGGAGCAGACGGGTAACAGCAGGGGTAACAGTCCCCATCCACTGCCCAGCGAGGGGCATGGCACTGGCCTGCTGTGGGTGGGGAGATGGAGTGCAGGGGTGGGGGGATGTGCCCAGCCCTAGAGGGGGGCATGAGCCCCAGGGAGGGGGGCTGGGGGTGCAGGATGGGTGGGGTGGGGTGGGGGGATCAGGGGCGGCTGGAGGGGGTTGACTCACCACCAGCTTGGCAGAAAGTAGCGCCACTGAGATGGTTTGGGTGCTTTAGCAGGTGGAAAGGATTAGGAACGGACACAAAAACACAAACACACACACACACACACACACACACATACACAAAAACACACACACATACACACACACACACGCACACAACACACTCACAAACAATACACGCAAAACAACACATGTGCATGCATACATGGACAAAAACAGGAGATGGTGCAAACACATTCACATGCATGGGCGCACAAACAAAATCACACATTGCTGTTGCTTTAGCTGAGGTGTAGATGTTTATGTGTGTAAAGTTTTTCCTCAGCCCTTTATTGTGACTGGTTGTCTTCTACTCGGAATATTAGATGAAAGAACATTTTGCTGATGGATTCCATAGCGTTGCTCCCCAATCCACTAACCTGCTGTATATTGCGATAAGGCAACACCATGTTTTGACCACCAGGGGGCACTGTTGGCCCGTCATCAGAAGCTTATTCAACAGTAACCTCTGGTCACCGCGTCCTTCAGTTCACAAGTTTTCTGAGTGCCGCCTTGAGACAGCTGTCACTGAACGTTCCCTTCCTACTTCCCTGAGAAACAAAAAACAAACAAACAAACTAAAAAACATTAAACTTGAAACTTTGTTCTGACGATGCAGTATTTATGCTGCCGTTCTAAATACCGCAGCAAACATTTTTTTTTTGGTTGACTAATGTGAGTAGCCTATTCATGTGTCCCAGGTGGGCACCGATAATATCACTATCAGTTTTTAATTTTCTCCCACATTAAAGCTAAAAAATAAATGACCCCACCTCTGATTCACTTCAAGCCTTGGCCGTAGCATATATTTGCTCCTAAAAGCCTTTCTTCCTCTCTTTGTGAGGAGAAGAGATTGAAAAGGAAAGTGGAGTGGGTACTCCTTTGGTGCAGCCAGAGGGGAAGTAGGGAGGAGAGAAGGAGGGGTTGGCTCCCATATCACACACCTTCTGTGATAAAGCTGGTAATTGACTGTAAGAGGACCATAGCTTTAATGAAACGCTTCATTCGATGTGTGTGTGTGTGTGTGAGTGTGTGTGCCTGTGTGTTAGTGTGTGTGTCAGTGTGAGTGTGTGACTGAGTGTTTTTCTGGAGGGTATGGTTATTTGTGCATGATAATGTGTTTGTTGAGTGCAGGATATGAATTATTAATGTATGTGAAATACTGGCAATCAGTGAAACTCTCTCTTTTTTTGTTTTGTTTTGCCTATAGTGTATCGCTGGGTGTTTGTGTGTGTGAGTTTTTATGTGAGTCCTCCTTGCCTGAGTGTGTGTGTGTGTGTGTGTGTGTATGTGTGTGTGTGTGTGTGTGTGTGTGTGTGTGTGTCAGGACTCCATACACGTATGTGTGTGTGAGTGTGTTTGTGTCTGTAAATGTGTGTGTGAGTGTGTGTGTGTGTGTGTAACCCTGCTTTGAAAGCTAAGCCTCTAGGCGGAGAAGCCCTCGGAAGGGCTGAAATCAGACATGCACAATCAGTTCCCCTCTTTAAATCTCCTTTAGAGGCCTATCTATCTGAGCAGCCCGGCCTTAATTACTTTCTCTATCACTTTGCAGGCGGTGGCAAGACTGGAGGGTGGGGGTGTTGTGTGTGTGTGTGTGTGTGTGTGTGTGTGTGTGTGTGTGCGTGTGTGTGTGTGTGTTGGGTGTGTGTGTGTGTGTGTGTGTGTGTGTGGGGGGGGGGGTGGTAGGTGCTGAGGCAGTTCAGGATCTCCTCTCTCTTTCTGTCTCTTCTCTCCTCTTTTCTCCCTCTCACTCTCTTTTCTCTTCCCTCCCCCCCCCTCTCTCTCCATTTCCCCTCCATTCCTCTGCTTCCCATAGAAAGAGAAATGATGATCTGATCCAGATGATTTAAAAATAATTCTGCTCCCCATTCCTGCAAGGCATCCGGTTTTAGCAAATGAAGGTTTAACTCCAGAAGTGCTGTGCTGGTAAATATGCAAGTTGTGTGTGTGTATATATATTTATATATAGCCTATACACACACACATACATACATACATACATACATACAGTACATAAAGTAATCCATGTAATCTCTTTTTTCTGAGGTTATACTGGTTTGTTCTGAAAAGACACACAAAACAGACCTTCGTCCATTAAATCCCTGGTGCCAGACAGTAAAAGTGAACAGATGTTGTTCTGATCTGGAACGGTTCTGTGCCACATCCAAGCCAGACTCAAAAGGCCTCTCATGGTGATGTGAGGACAGAGCAGGACCGGTCCAAACCCAAACACGTCTCAACCTGGACACCTGACCCTCTGGAACTGGGTGCCATGTTCCTCTTTCCTCTTGTGTCATATTTGTGATTCCTCAAAACAAACCAGGATTGATAAATGAGTAATTTGCCTTTCCTTCTGTAATTTAGAAACTGGAATCTTTTTTTTAATAATGTGTATCTAATGCATTGGTTGTGATAATTTAGCAGATGCTTTAATCCATAGCTACTGCACTGAGATTTCCATGGTTGCAGTTTATTCCGGGCCTTTGCGTCATTAGTTCTAATTTGCAAAAGTGAGAATGTGTGGGGGGCCTTAAAGCTTTGCCGGACTGCCTGTGCGCTTACCTTGCCTTGTGTCTGCCTTACTGCCTGTGTAAAAAGCCATTAAGACTGTCCAGACCTTTAGAACTGTGCAGGGGGGAGAACACTCAGTCTTTTAGGAGCCAGACTCACAAAGCAGCATGACCAAAGTGAAAGTTGGTGAAATGCACTGCAGAGTCAGAAACAAACTCACAAAAGTGTGTGTGGGCATGTGTTTGGGAGCCTGTCTGTGTGCGGCTCAGTGTGTGGAAGATGTATGAAGCGTTTATATGTGTGAGCGTGTGTGCTTGTGTGTGATTATTTTTTTTATCCATGTTCTATGTCCATCGACTGCACAGTGCATTACAGTGTCGTTTTGCATCACAGCTACTCCCTGTTAATCCCAACTCTGAGGAATGTGATGACAAGTATTTCTGTGGAGTACTGATGGCTCCTCAGACCAGTGCATGTGATATGCTGTTAAATATGGATTTAATATCTCCCATAGGAAAGGGTGAATGTTAATAAGAGCCTTTTAAAATGCAATTCATGAATAATTTTCAACACATATTGTAAATATTGGTTGAATCCAGTGGAGTTTATGTCCAACCAGCTGCAAAGCATAATTCAGTGTAACCAAAAATACACAAATGGGTTTAGTTTGTTTAGCCTGGCAAAACAAACAAATACGTCTTTATTGTCTGCAATTACAGTTAATGATGTTATAATTATATTTGTAAAAGAAAGAAATAAAACATCTCACTAACAGATCTCTGGATACTTCTCTTCCTCCATTTTAAATGCATGAATCTAGCTTCTCATATGCATAATCACTAGTTAGCCCATCTTCATCTTTGAAATGATAGCCCCCCTCACACACACCCGCTGTCAAAAAATTCAGTGTATGCATACACTCACCCAGACTGACACACACACACACACACACACATTGTCATCTACACAGATATCACCCTCTTTATTAATAGGGAATTTAAACTCTGTCTCTAAAGAATATGAATGTATCTGCTACAGTTGAAAACTAGTCCAGGATTATAATTAGGTAATTTCTCTGTCATTTAGACTAGATAAAGCACATCAGTTCTGTTGCAGGTTTTTCATCGTAAATAATTTATGTTATTAATTCCATGCACTCTGATGGAGGGAGATGAGAAGAAAAACAGCAATGAGATTAAACATCCATCGTAATGGATACCAAGACTATAGAAAATAGAACATTTCATATTGTGCTTTGATTAAACATCCATCGTAATGGATACCAAGACTATAGAGATAGAACACTTCATATTGTGCTTTGTAATGTGTTTTATAATTTTAAAATATGCTTGCTGGTTGATAAATCAGTACTAGACATGATTGAAAGACATGTAATCATACCCTGGGCTAGCATTTGAGTTTCTGAAATTTGAAACACCGATTTACAATCATTACATTACATACAGTCTGATGTCAGTAAAAAGAAAAACACATTTTGTCCTTTTATTACACTGAGTCCATAGGGGATGATTATTATGTAATGAAACTTTAAAGCCTGCAAAATCTTTGGAAGAAAATAACAGGGAAAAAACAAACAATAACAACAGAACAACAGAATAATAACAATATGAAATAATTAAGATGATAAGTCAGAAGGGGGAAATGCTGAGGGCGATGGCAGGCCTGTGATGTGGAGCTGCAGGAGACGTTCCCTGGTCAACATCACAGGCAGCAGAAAATGTGTTTAAGTCTTTAGCCTTTGTCAGTGTGTGTGTGTGTAATGTGTGGAGGTGTTTGCCTCGGTAGCTGTCTCTGTGGCTCTTTGGGTGTGTGTGTGTGTGTGTGTGTGTGTGTGCGTGAGTGGTGTGTGTGCGGGTGCGCGTGCGTACATGTGTGTGTTTGTTGATGTGAGTGAGTGTATATTAGAGATAAAAGGAAGAAAAAGGACAAAGAGGACAAAAAGGAAACAGGAAAAGAGAAGAAGTACTATAAAAAAACAATTCAGGGAAACAGATAGATAGACAGACAGACAGGAAAAAAGAAAGGCAGACAGACAGACAGGCAGGCAGAGACCAGCAGAAAGCCAGAAGGAGACTTTGAGACCAGCGTTACAGCGAGTAGTACCCTGACCACAGGGAACAATCCCACTCTAGCCAGACCTTGAAAATGCTCTCTCTCTTCACTTTCTCTCTCTCTCTCTTACTTTCTCTCTCTCTCTCTCCTTACTCTATTCTCTCTCACTCTCTTCACATCTCTTACTCTCCATGTCTTTCCCTCCCTCTCTCCCTCCTCTCTGTCCCCCTCCATCTCTCTCTTCCTTCCTCCCTCTCTCTCCCTCCCTCTCTCTCTTTCTCTCTCTCCCCCTCTCTCTCCCTCTCTCCACATCTCTCTCGCCCTTCCTCCCTCCCTCTCTCCCTCTCTCTTTCTCTCTTTCTCCTTCCGCATCTCATCTCTCTCCCTCCCTCCAAGGCCAAAGCACAGACCCCTGCACCTGTGCTCCACAACAATGGGCCCCAGTCTCTCTGCACCCCTGCCGGCTACACACTCAACACACTCAATGGAGCACAGGTGCATTGTGGGAAATGAAAAAAGACCACAGTAGTGGTGAAACTCAGGTACAGACCTGTGTTACCGGCAGTTACCACCCCCTTATGAATGATGGGGGTGCCACAGGGGGGGGGGGGGGTAGATGGCACTAAGTCTCTCAACTTCCTTATATTAGTTAGCTTCACTGCAAATTTGGGGCCAATTGTTCATCTACTAAATGAAAAAAGTCAGTCCACGTTTGGCGTTTAGTGGTTAATGTCCCCAGTTGTTAAAAAGTTGTTAAACTTTCTTGACCGCCATTACAACTGTTTAGACTCTCAATGCTTTATGCACAGTATGCTTACTTATTATATTTAATTATTATGTTTCATTATTACACCACTACCACACACACACACACACACACACACACACACACACACAAGTTGTTAAACTTTCTTGATCGCCATTACAACTGTTTAGACTCTGAATGCTTTATGCATAGAAGCTTACTTATTGTATTTCATTATTATCTTTTTAACAAGTCAGATTTTTTGGGCTACTGCAAGACTTGTGAGTCATCAGTTTAATTTCACCACATCTCACTGTTTTTTCCCTTGTTTTTTTTTCCCCTGTATGTGTATTCCATGCCGAGCCGTAACAAAGGCATCCACGGCCAACTGGGGCAGTTTAATTAGTTTCTGTTAAGTTAATTAAAGGGCCGAGAAAAGTTCGGGGTTGGGGCCCAACAAAGGGGCTGATGCTGTCCAGCCAGACGCAGGTGTTCCAGCGTGCCTGCCAGATTCCGCCGGGCAGATTAAGCCAGCCAGCCGCCCGGCGGTGGTCGCCGCTCCGTGCCGCGCCGCGAGGGCAGCAGAAAAGCCTTCCAGTCGGCTTGACGCGAGACAAGCGCTCGCTCACTCACCCACTCACTCACTCAGTCACTCGCCCACTCACTCGCTCGCTCACTCGCTCGGCAGAAAGGAGGAGAGGGGAGAGGGGTGGGTGGCAAATGGAGAACCACTCTGCACTTTCCAGCGCCTGCCCAGGTCTCTGTGGGACAGGAAAGTTTGGACGCAGGTCGGCCTTGGGGGGTGTGTGTGTGTGTGTGTGTGGGGGGGGGGGGGTTGAGTTATGAAGCATAATAGAGTTTCCACTGAGGGCGGTTGGCCCTGTCCCTCTCCTGACAGAGATGCAAGACTGAGAGAAGCATGTCAACACATGGGCCGAATATGAGAACATAGAGATTATCATGCCAGATTAAGGAAGTCTAAGATAAGCAGAGAGCAAGCAGTTAGTCATCTCTCTTGAGAAAAGACGTGTGGTCGCATGGGAGCTGAACAACCGTGTGGTCGCACGGGAGGTAAAAAAAACTGTGGAAAAAAACGCACGGGAGAAAATATCATATTGATTAAATAAAGGTGTTTGGACAGGAATCAGCTGGGAGAGGTGTACAATTAAACAAAGAGAATCACATGGATGGACATAATATGAAATAGATTAAGTGCGGAAGCACTATAATCCATTAGTGATCACTTACTTTTGAAAAAAAAAATTGTCATTGGTTCATTGACCTGTCATGTGGGGATTTGTTCAAGGTGTAATTGGCCATAAAACAAGAATTTATGTGCACAATGTTTTCTAGACAAATGGATGAAGCAAATAGGGTCCAACTCCACCTAATTTATCTTACTCTAATATCCTGTTGAAGAGGCAGTAGCCCATAGTATTTTGAGAATGTGAGAATTTCTTTTTTTTAGGTTGGCTTGAGAGAACATGGTACTGTGTGGCAAGTTCTTTAGCATTTTGTGCGTGTATGTGTGTGTGTGTGTCTGTCTGTGTGTGTGTGTGTGTGTGTGTGTGTGTGTGTGTGTGTGTGTGTGTGTGTGTGTGTGTATGTGTGTGTGCATGCATGCGTGCGTGTGTGTGTGTGTGGGTGTGTGTGTGTGTGTGTGAGAATCTAGTCATGCGCTGGGATTAATTCCAAGACAGCTCCAGCGCCACCACTTGAGTCCTGCGCACTCGGATGAGGCGCTATCGCCAGTTTGTCACGATATCCGAGATTCCACCGCAAGTTTGGCAACATCCAACCTGACAAGCCGAGATGCGGCGCTGTTTTAATAGTCTGTGTTTTGACACGGCAGACAGGAGTTGACACAGAATGTCATGGTCATATTTATGAATTATGTATGCCGCTAATCTCTCTCATACTTCTGCGGCGGCCGTCTATCATTCTACCTGACGACTCCCGCACTCCTGCACAAGAGGGGGGTGGGGGGGGGGTGGTGAGGGGGGCTCCTTGACAAGTGAAGGGCTGCTTTTCATGTCGTTTTGAAGAGTCAGCAAGAAGTTTTGCTGCGAGACACTCTACATCCTGGTTCCATGGTGGCATGAGATGGCACGCATCAATAACATAACACATATGGAGGAGGAGAAGAAAAAAAAAAAAAAACTCACTTCAGCAAGAACGGGCTGAGGCTTAATAAATAACCGGACCGGCAGGACACAGTGTCACCATGGATACTAATACTCAGTTCTAGCGGGAGAAGGAGCCAAGTGAACCTACAATTAACCCCTCTGACACCAGCTCTCATTTTGAGAAACGTCCACATAGTCCTTCGCCTGACTGGACCAACGGCGCTGCACACCACACGGTCAACACCAACAGATGTCTGGAAACACAAAGAGTAGAGTGGCACATCTTCTACCAGCTGGGCCCATCTTCCACCAACAACTATTTGTTTTACAGATTAAGTGCTTTGCAAGAAGGCCGACTTCAGAGAGCGAGAGAGAGTGAATGAGAAAGACAAGCGTCCTCCATTAGTGAGCTGAAGGGGAAACTCAAAGAGACGGACTTAACGAATGGAGGAGAGGAGAGGGTGAAAAATGCTGCAAGGCAAATGTCCTTCAGCGACCATGAAAAAGTCTCTATTATTCTCTGTCATCATGCCACCCCCCCCCCCCCCCCCCTCACACACACACAGACACACACACACATACACACAGACACACACACACACTGTCTCTTCAGATGTGCGGTAGAAGCCTCAGAGTAATAAAAAGCAGAACGCTCCAAACGGCTCCCTGTGTTGTTACGCTGGTGAAATTGTAAACAAGGGCACCGAAGCAGAGTTGGGGGGGGGGGGGGGGACGGGACTAAAGTCCTGCGAGACAGCAAGCGAGAGTTCTATCATCTGCACAGTGCCACCCTGGAACGCTGTCAAGGGCAAAAATTACCCGCCATATCAACATCAGACTAATTACTCCCCTTTAATGTGAAAGACACCAAGGACATCTTCCAAAATGGGTGATAGCATCATCATCATCATCATCATCATCATCATCATCAACATCATCATCATCATCATCATCATCATTCCCCACTCGCTTGTGCGCTCGCTCAAACCGTGTAAAGTCTATATTCGGACCTGGACAGACCGTCACGCGAATTGTGACACAGATTGCAGATTGCATTGTGGCAGATAGCATAAGAGCAGTGGGGGCAGAACCAGGCGGGTGAGGGGTGTGGGGGGTGGGGGGGGCGGGGCAGTGTTCTGCTGGAAAGGCTGTGAGAGAGAGATGAGAAGAGAGAGAAAGAGGGAGAAAGAGAGATTGGCCGATGGGGAGATAGAGATATAGACAGATATGGAGGCTCTTGATCGGGGAGGGAGTGCGGAGCGTGGAGCGCGGAGTGCGGAGTGCGCCTGTGCCAGGACCCCTCACTGCTGGATCATCCCGGGGCCTTTTTGACGGGCGCCAACCCAGCGGGGAAGAGAGACAATCAGGCAGCAGCAGGCTCAACGTGGAAAGAGAGCGAGAGAGAGAGAGAGAAAGGGAGGGAGAGAGGGGGAGAGTGAGAGATAGAGAGAGGGAGGGAGGGAGGGAGAGAGAGAGAGATAGAGGTGGAGAGAGAGAGAGAGAGGGAGGGAGAGAGAGATAGTGGGAGAGAGAGATATAGAGGGGGAGAGACACAGAGAGGAGAGAGTAGAGAGAGAGCGAGAGGGAAAAGGGTTTGAGAGGGGGAGAGAGAGGGAGACAAAAAAGACAGAGAAGGAGAGGAAAAAAATATGAGGTTGGAGAGAGGTATAGAGAATGGGGAGAGGCTGGGGAAAGAGGGGATGAGGAAATTCTGAAGAAAGAGAAACTGAGAGGGAGAGAGATAAGGAAAGAGAGGGATGATATAGGAGATCAGGAAAGACAGAAAAGGTAAAGTGAAAAAAGAAGTAAAGGGGGAAACAGAGAGACAGAGAGAGAGAGTGAGAGAAAAAAAGTCAGAGAGAGTGAGAGAAAGAGAGAGAGAGTGACAGAGTGAGAGAAAGTGTGTGAGAGAAAGACAAGAGAGAGCGAGAGAAAGAGGGACAGAGAGAAAGTGAGAGAGGGGGGGATTCACAGAGAGTGGATTAAGGGGAAGCACTGTGGAGAGGTGAAAAGTTGGGAAGACACAGATGACAGGAAAAAAACTGGAGAAGAGAGGAGAGGAGAGGAGAGGAGAGGAGAGGAGAGACAGGGAAACAGTTATCTTAAGCAGAGGGAAAGGAGGAAGGATCAGGACAAGATGGGCTGGCAAGAGGGAGGAAAACAGAGAGGAGTGAAGGCTGAGAGACTGGATGACAGAGCGGGGAAGACAGCGTGAGACACAGGGGTGACAGAGGGGCGAGTGGGGGAACCATGAGAGAGAGAGCGAGAGGGAGAGAGGGAGAGGGAGGGAGAAGTAGAGATAGCAGGATAGAGAGGAAAGCAGAGGGAGAAAGAGAGCGAGAGCGAGCGAAGTGACGTAAAGACGAGAAAGGAGGAGAATGCCGAGCCCAGCTGCCTTTATCACGGGCGCAGATCGTGGTGGCAGCGCAGGGATCCAAGTCAACCATCTGCCTGCGTCTGATAAGCTCGAGAGAGACGAGCCATTGAGCTGTCACTCAGGGAGAAGCAGGGAGAGGAGAATGAGAGCCCAAGAAAGAGGGGGGAGAGGGGGGGGGTAGAGAGAGAGGGAGAGAGAGAAAGGGGCAGAGAGTGAGAAAGAGAGAGGGAGGGAGAGAGGGGGAAGAGAGAGGGGGAAAGAGAAAGAAAAGGGGGTAGAGGGAGAGAGAGAGGGAGAGACGAGAGAGAGAGAGAGGAGAGAGAGAGGGGGTATAGAGAGGGGGAAAGAGAAAGAAAATGGGGTATAGGGAGGAGAGAGAGAGAGAGGGAGAGAGAGGGAGGAGTGAGAGAAAGGGGGTATAGAGAGTGAGCAAAATAGCAGAGAAGGAGGGGAGTTACGCTGGTAGAGTGACAGAGAGAGTTAAAGTAGGAGGGTAGTTTAGATGGGAGGCAGAGAGAGAGAGAGAGAGAGAGAGAGAGAGAGAGAGAGAGAGAGAGAGAGAGAGAGAGAGAGAGAGTAAGGGTAAAGAGAGTGAGAATAGAGACAGAAAAAGAGAAATAAAAAGAGAGAAAGAGAGAGAATGGTGATGGAGTGACTCTAAGCAGATGGCTGCTCACACAATTGAGAGAAATAAAGGAGAAAATGAGGTCATCCTTCAGTACTGTACAGAGTGTTGAAATGGTGCAGCTCTAATGCGTGACAGATCCAACGCTCCTTAATATAAGCTCCTTCAATTCGTCCCCAAAAGGTGAACCCTTGCACCCAAACAAACCACAAGCACTTGCTTTCTCAAGGAACCTTTTATAGTTCGTTTTTGAAAAGGTTCTATTTGGTCTGAAATACACATACACTTCAATGACACACACACACACACACACACACACACACACACACACACACACACACACACACACACACACACACACACACACACACACTCACCACATACACTGACATTATTTTAGAGGAGGGAAAACTTTCCCCCACTAAAACCAATTTACAGAAGCATAAAGCATCGGAAATAAGGGTGCTGATGGATGGAAATAGTTTTTGTAATATAAATGTTCTGAAAAAATAAAAAAAGTTTTCAAGTGTACCAACATCCTATATAAAAACATTAGACAGGTCTATGTCCTATATGACACCATTAGACAGGCCTATGATTTATATGACAGGCCTATGTCCTATATGACAATATAATACAGGCCTATGTTCTATATGACAATAACACAGGCAGGGCTGGTTCTCCCTGCACGCATACTATGCAAGTTGCGTAGGGCCCCGCAAGTTAATGAAGGCCCCATCCCCTTGAGTCAAGTGACAGACAGGTATACAGTTTTAACGACAGTGTCTCATACATTACAGTATTTTTCAACTGCTTACACACTAAATCTTTCCTTGTCACACAATTTTCTAAATATGTCCTCCAAACATCATAACCCGACACCAAATCTGCAAAACCATACACTAATTCTCAGTGTTTGACTCAGTTTTCAATTGACTACAGTTTTTTACAATTGTTTACACACGTTTTCAAAACTCTGTGTCTATTTTTCAAAACTCCACACACAAAACCCACAACTGCTCACACAAAATGCAAAATGCCTCAAATCTCCAGCAAAATGACACACAACATTCAAAATGTCAAAAACACATGTTTAAAGCAAACATTCGCCTCACATTACAAACACTTTTGTCATAATATGACATTTTGGATACATCATATACACACTGTTGCTCAAAACCTAAAGCTCTTCTGTCTTAGGCTTTCTATATGTATTTCCATACAAGAGTGAAAGTTACGGTATCAACATTTTTACTGTGTATTTCAAAGAAATTGAAATACACAGTAAAAATGCAAGCAATATTGAAACCAAAAATAGTGATTTTTCCCAAATAATTTGCTGAAGAATACAGTCACCACCAGATGTACATAGAGTTTTGAAAACACTGATTTTGTTTTTTTCTAAAGACAAGTGTGTGTGTGTGTGTGTGTGTGTGTGTGTGGGTGTGGGTGTGGGAGGGGGGGGGTGTCGTGTACAGTATGTATTCATAGGCCTATAGACCCTTTCAACTGCAGAAACAAACAATTCTACAGCGTTCCTAAGGCATTTCTGGAGGCACAGAAAAATGTATTGAGCTAATGGTACTGTAACATGGGGACAAAGAAAAATAGAGTAAAAAGACACATTTTACATACAGTAAAGTCAACTTTTTGTAGAACATTACTGTAAGCTAAAGTCCGATTACTGTAATTTTCAAGTATCTGCATTGGTTCTGAATATTTCAACCTGAAATCCTCTAGGAGCAGATTGAAAGGGTCTATACCTATATAGAGAGTATATCTATTCATAGACCTATACTAAGGCAATGATTGGATGGTGTTCAGTAAAGTAAAGAGTGTTTGCACATGTGAAGAGAAAGAGTGAAGCACTGGTGATTTAGTGTGGCATTTTGATGGGTTGTGTTTGAAGAACGAAATCAAGTTACTTCCTGTTAGATTTTTGTGTGTTAGGTAGAAAATTGTGTGTGGTGTTTTGCAAAATGTGTTTTAGTCAATTGAAAACTGAGTCAAACACTGAGAATTAGTGTATGGTTTTGCAGATTTGGTGTCGGGTTATGATGTTTGGAGGACATGTTTAGAAAATTGTGTGACAAGCAAAGATTTAGTGTGTAAGCAGTTGAAAAAAACTGTAAAACACATTTTGCAAAACACCTCACACAATTTTCTACCTAACACACAAAAATCTAACAGGAAGTAACTTGATTTCGTTCTTCAAACACAACCCATCAAAATGCCACACTAAATCACCAGTGCTTCACTCTTTCTCTGTGTAAACACTCTTTACTTTACTGCCTTAGGAACGCCTTAGGAACGCTTACTGTAGAATTGTTTGTTTATGCAGTTGAAAGGGTCTATAGGCCTATGAATACATACTGTACACGACCCCCCCCCCCCACACACACACACACACACACACACATGTAGGTATGGACCCTTTCAATCTGCTCCTAGAGGATTTGCGGTTGAAATGTTTAGAACCAACGCAGATACTTTGAAAGGAAAATTACAGTAATCTGACTTTAGCTTACAGTAATGTTCTACAAAAAGTCGACTTTATGTAAAACTTGTATTTTTTACTCTACTTTTGTTTCTCCCAAATTACCATTAGCTCATTAGCGCAAAGTAATTTGATAGTAGTCAGTCATTTCCGTCTTGTAGGCAAATTCAGCTTTTTCAAAACTTTGTTTTGTTCTTGCTGGCTGTAAAATACTGTATTCGCAACAGCAAATTATTTGGGAAAAATAACTATTTTTGGTTTCAATATTGCTTGCATTTTTACTGTATATTTCAACTTCTCTTTGTAGATACCATAACTTTCACTCTTCTATGGAAATACATATATAAAGTCTATGAAAGACAGAAGAGCTTTAGGTTTTGAGCAACAGTGTGTACATGATGTATCCAAAATGTCATATTATGACAAAAGTGTTTGTAATGTGAGGCAAATGTTTGCTTTAAAGATGTGTTTTTGACATATTGAATGTTGTGTGTCATTTTGCTGGAGATTTGAGGCATTTTGCATTTTGTGTGAGCAATTGTGGGTTTTGTGTGTGGAGTTTTGAAAAATAGACACAGAGTTTTGAAAACGTGTGTAAACAATTGTAAAAAACTGTAAAATATTCAGAACCAATGCAGATACTTTGAAAATTACAGTAATCTGACTTTAGCTTACAGTAATGTTTTACAAAAAGTCGACTTTATGTAAAACTTGTATTTTTTACTCTACTTTTGTTTCTCCCAAATTACCATTAGCTCATTAGCGCAAAGTAATTTGATAGTAGTCAGTCATTTCCGTCTTGTAGGCAAATTCAGCTTTTTCAAAACTTTGCTTTGTTTTGTTCTTGCTGGCTGTAAAATACTGTATTCGCAACAGCAAATTATTTGGGAAAAATAACTATTTTTGGTTTCAATATTGCTTGCATTTTTACTGTATATTTCAACTTCTCTTTGTAGATACCATAACTTTCACTCTTCTATGGAAATACATATATAAAGTCTATGAAAGACAGAAGAGCTTTAGGTTTTGAGCAACAGTGTGTACATGATGTATCCAAAATGTCATATTATGACAAAAGTGTTTGTTATGTGAGGCGAATGTTTGATTTAAACATGTGTTTTTGACATTTTGAATGTTGTGTGTCATTTTGCTGGAGATTTGAGGCATTTTGCATTTTGTGTGAGCAGTTGTGGGTTTTGTGTGTGGAGTTTTGAAAAATAGACACAGAGTTTTGAAAACGTGTGTAAACAATTGTAAAAAACTGTAACTTTGATTTGCTGTGCTGCATACTGGACAATAGATGCACATTGTAAAACAGGCCTATATGAAGTATTACAATGATTGTTTCAGTAAGTAAGTAAGTAAGTAAGTAAGTAAGTAAGTATTTAATTGTCTCTCTCACGAGAGAAATTTGTCTTGGGCACACAAGGAGCATCGGCGATACATACACAAAGATTTTTACATAGACATACATAAAACATGGAACACATGGTACCCCCCCCAAAACGCTGTGCGTCTCACATGCCCGAGTCGCAGTAGAGCCGCGCCACCGGAAGTAAATATGCAAGTTTAATAGTCTACGTTTGAAAAAATGTTGAAGGGAATCAGAGAGAGCCAGTTCAGTATGTCTTTGGCAGGTGAAGAACAGTCAGCCTCAGCCAGAAGCACAACCAGACCCTTACAAAAAAATAATAGCATTACTTAAGTGTCAAACTGCAGATTTCTGAGTATCAAAACCACAGTTTTGGAGGAAATATTTGCAGTTCTTATGCAGGAAATGCAGTATTTTGGACACGAAAAAACTGCATTGTACATATACTGTAACCTACTTTACTGCAGAAATGCAGTATTTTAGACATGAAAATACTAAGCTACTGCACTATGACCTACTGTAGTATAACTGAACTGTACTTCAAAAAAACTGCAGTTATTTTTCTAATGGGATATGCACAGCAAGCATTAAAACCAAGCAACCCAGACCCGAAAACTAGGCATTTATAGCGTTGAAGGTGATTCACACACAATTATTTTTCTTTCTCCTAGTCCTAGATATTTTATTTTACCTGGATATTTATTGATTGGTTGATTGACTGATTACATTTTGTACACAAAAAAAGTGAAGACTATCTATGGTCTCACCCACCCCTGGGTAATGCCCCAAATGGTTTAGTCCATTTTGTTTATGTTAGTTCAGTTGAGCATTAGTTAAAGCGCAAACTGTGCTGCTGTACAAACATCTTTCTCCAAGAAAGCTAAATCAGACCACCAAAAAAAGGGAAACACAGGAGGATAAAACAAAATGAGGGGAATCAATTGTTAACAGACTTCTTTTCAAAGAAAGGTGAGCACAAACTAGAACACGAAATCCATGCTGCATAACTGCTAAAATGTCTCTGTGATTGTTAGTGCTAAAACAAACTGAGACAACCCATTGAAAAAGCAGTGAATACACTTTCAAATTATACCTTGGTACATGTAATCCGAGGTAAAGGCTAAATGAATAAACAACACATTATAATAGTAGCCTAATTTGAAACATGTTTAACTAATAGGCTCTGATATCTATAATATAATTATCAATAATGGACTAATAAGTGTCATAGGTAGCTTAGGTCAGGGGTTCCCAAACTTTAAAGCACTTCGCGATGGAGTATACAGTGTGTAAAAATTGCATTTGGGGCTTTCTGCTATATGAGAGCTATCACTACAATTATTCTGTCATTATCATGGAAAATCTAATGTTCAGATATGCAACAAATTATTATAATGGCATTGTATAACAACCCTCATAGTAATAGATATATTTTACATTTTTCAAATGTATTTGTTTTTTTGCTTTTATTTTTCCTTCCAACTTGCTGCGGCCCCCTGACACCCCCTCGCGGCCCCGGCCCCCATTGGTATAGGTTACATACCATGCCAACATTAGGCTATAGCTATGTTGGATTTATAGAAGCAGATCTTAACATTGTGAAACACATGGCCCTCAGTTTTCAGAAACTGTCACATCAGAGAGTGGACCAGAGACCTCATCCTCCTCTGTGGATATGATTTTTTCACAAGGTGAGCTTATAGTTCAAAATGGTCATCTTAGTGTGTTTTATTATATTAGGCTATAATTAGGATAAGAGCCAAAAATCAAATGTATCCTTCATGTAGAGAAAGATGATAGAAAAGATGTGATTGATGATGATGGAGGTGAAGAGAGCGAGTGAGGAAATGACAGAAGAGGAAGTATAAAATAGGGGCCCATCAGGACTGCTATGCATAGGGCCCAGGATCTTGTGCTATGCCCCTGCAGATGCGACTGTAAAACAAATTGTTTCATTTTGGCCCTCAGAGTTCAGGTAGGCAGGATTTTGCTTAGGGCCCCATGGAGGTCTGAGCCGGCACTGAACACAGGCCTATGTCCTCCTATATGACAATATAACACAGGCCGATATGACATCACTATACAGGCCTATGGCCTATATGACATCATTATACAGGCCTATGTCCTATATGACAATATAATACAGGCATATGTCCGATATGACATCATTATACAAGCCTATGTCCTATATGACAATATCATACAGGCCTATGTCCGATATGAAATCATTATACAAGCCTATGTCCTATATGACAATATCATACAGGCCTATGTCCAATATGACATCATTATACAGGCCTTTGTCCTATATGACAATATAATACAGGCCTATGTCCGATATGACATCATTATACAGGCCTATGTCCTATATGACAATATAATACAGGCCTATGTCCGATATGACATCATTATACAGGCCTATGTCCTATATGACAATATAATACAGGCCTATGTCCGATATGACATCATTATACAGGCCTATGTCCTATATGACAATATAATACAGGCCTATGTCCTATATGACAATATAATACAGGCCTATGTCCCAGTTGTCTCTGCTATGTAGCCTCCTGGTTAACTGTTACATCCTAAGTCCACTTGTCTCTTTGATCAGGTTCCTCTATCTGGTGTTGTGTGTGTGTGTGTGTGTGTGTGTGTGTGTGTGTCTGTGTGTGTGTGTGTGCGTGCGTGTGTGTGTGTGTGTGTGTGTGTGTGTGTGTGTGTGTGTGTGTGTGTGTGTGTTTGTGTAAGAATTGAACACTGAACCAGATGAAGACTGGCTGGATATGGATAGGCAACCAAATTCACACATGATGCTATTTTCTAAATGATGCTAGCTTCCTGAGATAGCCACTCAGAGTAGGGAGGAAGCTGGGATTGGTCTAGCCTGATCAAAACCAGCCTTGGCCTACCTTTGCTACCTTTGCAAATTGTTAGACTGTATTTGCTGGTGTTGCTGTTACCGTCACCGGCTGCTACCTCAGCCACTTTCGATTTCAAAACTATAGCGTCATCCTCTCTCGCCGCTGATTGGCCTGATCTTTTTGGGGTCTGATAGAAACTTTCCATACTAGTATTGGTCTAGGTGGCCATGGTCAGGTTTTGGCAGGCCAAAATTCTGCATCAATAGCCACCACACAGGCCATGTTGTCATGCACACACATGACTCCTCTGATGCCACTCTAGTCACATGCTCTCTCTCTCACACAAACACATGTATTTTCTTATACAGTCATGACTCCTCTGATGCCACCTTTTTTGGTATCCATTTGTTTAAAAATGCATGTACACACACACACACACACACACACACACACACTCACTCAGTCAGACTCACACTGATTTTGTCATACACAAACATGATTACTCTGACAGCACCCGTTTGCTCAAGCACAGAGACACACACACACACACACACACACACACACACACTCGTCACCCTCGTTTGCTCACTTTTCTCTTCATTTCTTTATATCCCCTGCCACCCCCCCCCCCCCCCACTGGGCCTCCTCTCCTCAGGGACGGTGCATCGGAGGGTGGGGTGCTACTCTGGCATGTTGGGGGTGGTGGTGTGTGTGTTGGGGGGGGGGGGGTCGGTTTGAAGTGGGAGGGGGCCGTTGGGGATGGCTAAGGGTGACGGTTTCGGGGGGTTTGTAAGGGGGATTAGCCAGGGCCAGTTGGATCATTTTTCAGCCACCGGACCCCATACCCACCCCCTCCGCCCCCTCCGCACCCCCCAGCACCCCCCACCCCCTCTCCCAGCTCCCGGACAATGAGGATTAAACCTCTCTTGTTCTTCGACTCTAAAAACGGCGGGGTGACAAAGACAGTGCTCCCCAAAAACCCCCCAGCTGTAAGACGTACTGCTGCTCTGGAGGGAGGGAGGTGGGGTGTGTGTGTGTGTGTGTGTGTGTGTGTACATGTGTGTG
>NW_027468859.1:30246433-30256433 GCF_046254945.1 Alosa pseudoharengus | reverse complement strand
TCATCCATTTACACATTTAGTAAGAATGACATGATTTGTATTTACTTTAACAATTTCAGGAAAATATTTAAAACATATTAGCCGAACATAAACAGTAGCCTACAAGTTTGAGAACAAGACTAAGGATGTTGATGATCATTGTAAGTAACCTATTGAAGTAGGCTATACCAACTGAGAGAGTTGGCTAAATACAATAGGCCTAATAATAATAATAATAATAATAATAATAATAATAATAATAATAGACCTGTGACTTGTTCTGTTCAGTTTTATTAAGGGATGAATCCAACATTGTTGTTATTGTTGCTGTTGTTACTAGGCTGCAACTAATAGCCTATTACTATGAATATTATTAAAAATAGTATGACTATTGTTATCAAAACATAATGGGTTCTTTCGAGAAAGTGCGACAGAGGGAGCCTCTAATCGTCAGCTGGGTTTACGAACACAACGCCCGTCTTTGTTTTATTTTTGTGACGCAGAAAATTAATCATCCAGAATGCGGAGCGGCCTCGCGCTTAGCGTCCTGTAATCAGGGCAGCGCGTGCCGTTCGGATTATCTCATTAATTTCAGGAAGGGGGGGACCTGTATAATAATTGCAGACCATGTCTACCGGTTGCCCCACACTCGTTCAATAATAATTACCCTGTCCAAGAATTAATTATTATACAGGTCCCCCCTCCTCCTCCAAGTCCATTGACTTAAAAGTGACAGATTGAGCTGGATGGCCGTTATGTTATGTATCACTCATGTAAAAACACGTTGGACCCAAGCAGACCTCTTTCTCTCTCTTTTCGAGGCCGGGCCTGCCACAGGCGACACTGTGCTGTGCGCACAGGTGGGAATAATTCCGTGCTAGAGCTCAATGCAAACGTGTCCCAAATTTAGAAATTAGCATAATTTAACACAAACATTTAAGACATTGGATAACTAGCACAGTTTACACAGTGTAAAGACATATATCAGCAGCAAGTAGACCAAATTACTTTCGTCAGTTCCTATAGGACACCCAACTGAGCGATAGATTTTGACACAATTGACTCAAAGCTTTTAAAATTATAGGCAATATGTTTGTTAGTTAGTACCATCAGTAAATTTGTAACTCACAAAAAAATTAATTCATTGGCAGAGATGAGGGTTGTTATCATTTGAAAATTTGCTACATTTAACAATATTCAAAAAGACCGATCTCCTTACATCAGGAAACTTCAGCTGATCTGTGTTTGCTAACTCAAACATCCAAACCTCCCCTTACAGGTGAAATTTCTCTTGAAACAGGTGACAAATGGAAATATGAGCTGTCCCTAATTTGAGGGATGATTGCTTGTTTGTTTAGATAGAGGTCTTCGTTAATCAACACTTTTCGATAGCTTCGGCACGAAAATCTAATTACCGGGCGCAATTAATTAAGTGGAAATCGCCCGGGGAGTGTCAATAATGTCGATGGCATTACAATCTGAAGGGTGCCCTCCATGTTTCTAACTGTTAGTGGAATTGCAGTTAACATTTTAATGACATCACATTTAAAAGTACAAGTGGCTGCCGTTTAGGGCAGACAAAGGCTATAGATAAAAATTAAGATGCTGTGCTAGTTACATTGCCTTAAAATGGAGTGCATGGAGTTTACACTATTGTCCTTTTGTCTGTCGCCAAAAGGCTCTTTTGTTATCGCCATTATTTATCTGGTACACAGTGCGCTTTGTCTTTGCAAATGTTGCTCAATCAGAACGTCAGTTTAAGTGACAATTAGCTGGTCGCAAACTCATATAGTCGGGCAAACCCTTGGCTTTCCTCTTTCCTCCAGTATTTTGTAGGCAAAAGCAAAGCGCGTTGCAACTATGTATATGTAAATAAATAAATATTTTAAGGAAAGGCAAATGAGTGTGTGTTTGTGTGGTGTGTGTGTGTGTGTGTGTGTGTGTGTGTGTGTGTGTGTGTGCTGTGTGTGTGTGGGGGGGGGGGCTATTCCCCTGTCTGCGAGACAGCTGGGGGTCTCGAGGACGCTTTAAGAGCGAGGCGCATGCGGGACAGCGCGCATTGAAACACCTCTTCGCTACCGTGCGAGTCCCGCCTCACAGCAAAAACACCCTCAGTCTAGTCCGAGGCACTTGAGTTTGTGTTCTCTCTGTGCGGTTTTTCTTTGGATGTGGCCAATCACCGAAGAAAGGAGCGAAGTGAACAAGCTGCAACACTCAAAGGCATTTTGAACTGTTTGCTTTGCCACCAGCAATATATTTTCGTCGACCGTTCCCCGTCAGCCTAACGTTAGCATGATGTCTTATCTGAAGCAGCCGCCGTACACGGTCAACGGGCTGAGCTTATCTACCTCCGGGATGGACCTGCTGCACCCTTCCGTGGGCTACCCAGGTAAACACCCATAAGCTCTTCAGGCACACATTCGCACAGATTTTAGTAGATGTTATATCTGAAGTCCAAAGACACTGTAGCTCTTAATGGTAATTTTGAAGTCTCAATGCAAACAGGCTGATCGAACAATTACCCATATTTCCTTGCCTTTTGTGTTAACGAAAAGCAGAAATACAAATAGTATTCACCTGAAACTTATATTAAACGAATATGAATGTTAGTGCGTATGGATTATTCTGAATGTGGCCTCTGGGGCGAAAAGTAATGCATACTAATATAGCAATTGGAGGGAAAACTAGGCTACAGTTCAAGCGCTGCAGTAAGTGTGCCTAATTAATCGACAAATTGCGCTTTTAAATATTCATCAAAGTGGCCTCTTTTAAATAATGGAAAAATTGCATGAGACCTTTTTCACGCATGAGTCAAAAACTCTGCGCGTATTTCAGTCATGGTTTAACGGATTCTCTCGTTACGCAGCGACTCCGAGGAAGCAGAGGCGGGAGAGGACTACTTTCACGCGCGCCCAACTGGATGTTCTAGAGAACCTCTTCGCCAAGACTCGCTACCCAGACATCTTTATGCGAGAGGAGGTGGCTCTGAAAATAAACTTACCAGAGTCTCGTGTACAGGTGAGAGTGCATCCATCTTATCTTTTGTTTTCCTGTTTTATTTTGAGTATCATTAATTGCTGGTGAATCAATGGTCTATCGATGCCAAAGTCTATTTACTGTATTCTTACCATTGTGCTCTACAATTCTATACCACATAGGTGTGGTTTAAAAACCGAAGGGCCAAGTGTCGCCAACAACAGCAACAAACTCAGAGCGGTGCCCAGAGCAAAGTTCGGCCCGTGAAGAAGAAGAGTTCTCCGGTGAGGGAGGTGAGCTCCGAAAGCGGGGCCAGTGGCCAGTTCACGCCGCCTTCAAGCACCTCCGTGCCGGCTATCTCTAGCAGCACAGCCCCGGCGTCCATTTGGAGCCCAGCGTCCATCTCTCCGCTCTCTGACCCGCTCTCTACCTCCTCGTCTGCCTCCTGCATGCAGCGATCTTACCCCATCACTTACACCCAGGCGTCTGGCTACAGTCAGAGCTATACCGGCTCCACGTCTTACTTCGGAGGGATGGACTGTGGTTCGTACTTGTCGCCTATGCACCACCAGTTAACCGGTCCGAGCACAGGGTTGAGTCCCATGGGCACGAATGCAGTCACCAATCACCTGAGCCCCCCCGCCTCCCTCTCTGCTCAGAGCTACGGAACCACGGGCCTGGGCTTCAGCGCTCCGACGGACTGCCTGGATTACAAGGACCAAAGTGCGTCGTGGAAGCTCAACTTCAACGCAGACTGTTTGGATTACAAAGATCAGACATCTTCGTGGAAATTCCAGGTGTTGTGAATGGCGCCGTGGAACACCGTCTGTTCGGGAATTACACGCCACAGTCATTTTAGAGACACACGAGGCCGTTAGCGAGGCCTGGAACGGTTTGGCCACGGGACTCACTGGCTTGTTCCTCCGGTATATGTTGTGCCTGCATTTGCAATTAAGAGAGAACTGTTCCCGATGCAGAGGTCATAACATCACCTTGGTGGACTTTGGAAGTAGCTGCCTTTGAGCAAGTGTCTATGGGTATGTTGCACCTGTTTGGTTAACTTCTGGCAAACTTGGTGTGAACTCTCTTTAACTTTGATCAAAGACATGGAACAAAATTGTTCTCCAAGAAGAAAATGATCAAGAACAGCCGAACCTTGGTTAAGCGCGCTGAATGGAACAGCTTTCCTTAAGCCTCTTACGACTCGTCGACCTTCCTCTGGGTTGGCAAGCTGAAGGACCCCTTTGATCAGGCCGAGTGTGTGTGTGTGTGTGTGTGTGTGTGTGTGTATCTATGTGTGTGTCTGTTAGAGAGAGAGAGAGGGGGGGGGGGGGGGGGGAGAGAGAGTGGTGCCCGTCATCGAGGCGAGTCGTTTGGAAAAAAAATGCACTAATCTATTTAAGACAAAATGCTTATAAGGAGTTTTAAAGAGACAATCAGTGAGTATGCGAAAATACACTGATTCACGTTAAGTATGTGTTTTTTTTATATGTAGTAGCTTTTCAAACTGTGATGCGTTGTAGGCAACCATGCAATTACACCAGTTTCGCGTCTGCGACGACTTTACTGTGACTTTGATAGTTTTTTTTATGTTCAAGTATTAATGATAAATTATTATTACATTTGTAAAAAAAAACAGATAATACTTTTTTAAATGTATCATGATGGTGGCCATACTATGAAAACCCCTCGTGCAGTCCCCGCATCCCCTTGTTAAACATGTGTATTATACTGGCATACAGATCAGATTCTTTTCCAAGGTCACTCGAATAAACAAACACCCTCCGCGAGGACGTGTTGGGTATTGAATTGAATATATCGATTTTTGTGTTTATGTTGTCTTCTATGATATGTCCACTTTTGATTTAACTCCAGCCATATCCACTATAGCTGAATGTCTGACCACTGCTCTGTGAAGCCTAATTAGGCATATATTTTTTTTTAAATAAAAAAAGCTAAACGAATAAATTAATTTGAAATACAGTGTCGTATTAGACACACCAGCTCAAACTGATACGAATGGATGAAATGTTCTGTTTCAACCCTTCACGACTGGATCAGTCATCACTTTAGCCAGTCTAATGGGATTGAAACAGACTATACCAATTACGGAGGCGATTAGGAATGTCGCCCCGCGGCAGAAAGTTAATCTAATCACGACCGAGAGCATGATCCTCCGCACGTAAACATCATGATATTAATTGGCTGTTAGTGGTTTGCTCTGGCCCGATACCTGTTGGTTTTAATGAGCACTAAAATAATATGCTATTTTCTTATATCAGATCACACAAAATAGTCCTCCTAGCCTACCAAGATGGATGACGTTGGAGCTGCTAATTCCTCATAACTACTCATATATTTGGGTAGTCCTTTCCTCACCCATAACGGGTCTTTTGACCCGACATTTTATCAGGGGTCAGCTGCGGGAATGCGCTGTATGGGAAAGCGATTTTAATCCCGCCTCAAAGAGCAGATAATCCAAGAATTTCCCTAATGTTTTTTTTTTCAACCAGAGAGGAACTCGTGTCCCGTTCACACGGCACGTCACACGAGCTCTCAGAATTTGGTCCATGTCCATCCCGACTGAAACAACGTTATAAACCCATCTCCAAACATGTTTCCGAAGTTCTGTGTGCAGTTTTTGGGTAAATATGGGGAAACTCACAAACGCGCACTGTCACACATATAGCACACACACACACACACACACACACACACACACACAAACGCTATAAATGAATGGGTGTACCGGTCATCTGGAATACACTGAATTTTCTTTTTGTTGAAGCCAAATGTGAATAGTATTCGTTGTCCCGTCTAGACTCGAGGCGTCTGGAGACGAATAGACAAATCCTGTTATGACCGAAGGCGGAAAACGGGACAGTGAAAGACATAGAGAGGGGGGGGGGGGGGGCTGGGGGGGAATAAAAGGCGGATTTTCTTCTGCTCATTTCGGTCGGGGCATCTCTAAAGCATTCACCAAGTGCATTCAATAATTGGGAGTCGGTTGAATGAACTCAAGTCCGCTGCAAAAGGGATCTTTAATTGCTTATGGTGGGCTCTTTATGTATATTGTCCAGGTTCAGGTTTCAATTAGCGGTCGCTGACTTTTGGCGTAATCTGTCCTCCACGAGATCAGGGCAATCAATGATGAAGGTTGTCGACAAAGACAAAGACTGAAGGACACTTCCAGTTCTGCTAGTAGGCCTAAGTTCTTTTGAGTCTGTGTCCGATGGACCTAATTCAAGTCTTTTTGTTAAGTAGCCAAAAGTTTTCGATGACAAACATATGGTAGGTTAATGGATAAGTAGGGCTTCTTGTTTTGTTCCGTTTATTAAGCAACTAAAAGTCCACAAACAGTGCACTCGTTTTAAAGTAGGCCTATGTAAAGAGACAGTGGTCATGAAAAAAACTTCACAAAGCCGATAGTTTACGCATGGGATTGCATATTCTAAATAACGGTTATTCTTACTCAGTTCCTAAGTAGGAGTGAGACCCTCAAGTAACCTTCCATCGGAGGGCGCGAGTCCTCTGTGCTGTTTTGCGACATAGCATACCCACGCACGCACGAGTGGAAAAAACATTAGACCTTCTTTAACTTATATTATAACGAAGACATAATTGCCAATGACACATGTCTAACTGTGCGTAGGAATGTGGAACGATCAAACCATAGCTGAATTTGTAACCTGTTGCAAAAGCAGGTTCTGGGAGAAAGCCGTTTTAGACTAACAGAAAATAAAATGTTATATAGGTCCAGTGGAAGATAGTGGAATATTGACTTCAAATGTGAATTTTGATTACTGACGTATGTCGATTGACAAAAAAAACAACAACTACTGACTGTAAACAGAGAATATAAAACATCGCCTAGCCTATATGTATGGTACATTTTGATATGGGCTATCATTCCAACTCAAGCATTTAAGAAAAGACCCAGTCTCGCATGCCGTGTAATGGAGGCCTTCTTTGATTCATAACTCCAGGGCATAAATACAGATAACATGAAACACAGAAAATATTAATTTTGCTGTTTAAGTTTTGTACCTTAAAAGTGGTCCTATAAACTAAATAGGCCTACACTAGGAATTATTTCAGAAATTACCGCTATCACTGTCTCAGACAGGAATGCCACAGGCTAAATTAATTGGGTTTCTGAAAATGTTCGCGGTGGGTCGAAAAAATTGATCCACAATTTTCTAGAACAGGGTGATAATTAAGAAGTGATGAAAATTGACCGTGAAACTACTTTAATATTTCGATGACAGCGCTGAACTGTCACGCGAAAGTCGCAACAGTCAATCTCACACATAGCCTAGCCTATACGTTAATGAGTAAAAGGCCGGTGGCGCGAGACCTAGTCCTGAGCTGCGGGGCTTTGGGTTTTAATTAGGCGCCACGCGGCACCGGGGGACATCTGGGGTTTCAGACGCGTAGTAATCCCCGGACCGCGTGCGCGTGTAAACGCTGAACAACGGGCCCCGGAGCACGCGGGGAGCTCACCGCGTCTCGAGGTAAACCAAGGCCATCCAAAAAATTCCAAAAATTTCCAAAAGCCATGTCACCTCACCACAGGGCGGCTTCAATATGCGAAGTCCCAGAATTAACTTTAACGGGGCTGTCAATCAGGCAGTGAACCCACTAGCTCCCTGGACCTCTTGCAACAACGGTTTCTGAAGAAAATGCGGCTGAAACAAGTTATTTGCCAAGTAGGCTAGTCTATAAAAATATGGGCTAATTGATCGATTTCAGATAATGAAGGGCACATCATGATTTCGGTGGCAGGCCTAAAGCCTGAAATATGTGCTGTAGCTACAATTGTTTTTCAACCTCAATAGAAAGCAAGGCAGTAAAGCTGTCAAACTAATGCATCTAGCTCTTTGCTTCTCTCTATACATGGGAATCTAACATTTCGGCCATCGTCTGGTGATAAAAGTAGGCTACTTTTTTTATCCTCTTATTCCAGTAGGCTATGTTAAGCCTAATAGAAGGTATCCGTTTTGAGTTTTTACTGGTCAAACATATTAACTGGTCATAGTTTTAAGAGCCCAACGACATACGAGGTTCAAGTATGCCGCTCGCAAAAGGAATTCCTGGAGGCGAGGTGTCCTAGTTTCCTTGGAGAACACTGTATTAAAATAACAATGGATCATACAGCGGGGAGAAAATAGTTCTTTACTGGGAATGTGGGAAGACCACACATATGGTAGTTATCCGTTATTATACTGCACATACACGCAAACACACAAACGATATTATTTGAAGAATCACAAAATAAATACATACATGAGACGTGATGAACTGGTTCTCACGTGAAACAATGCGAGCTGAAACAGTCTATAAATTATGCCTATAGCCTATAGATTAATTATAGATTACAGCCTATACTCCTTAGATTAGATTATGGACCTTTTTACATGTGTCACGGTCGCTTAACGATGCTCCCCAAAAATACTTCATAACTCATGATATATCATGATGCATATCAACGTGCTATTATGCCATCTTCAGTGGATGAATAAATGAAGCAAATGCAATGTCAGTTTCAGCATTTATTTGAATTGGAATTATAACATATGGGACTTATTGAATGTCTGGTAATCAAATGCAGTCTTAACCTTGACACCGGCATCATGTGTAGGTTATTTTTCACAACGATATATTCCAGTGTTAAAAAGCCTGGCAAAATTGTCTAGAGGCCCAAACCGACTCATTTAAATTTCTGTCCGTTATTCCCGATATCGTTGAATGTTCAGTTGTTTGATTGTTGAATAGTTGATGTTGAATCAAGCATTCAACTGTTATTAAACAAGGGAGGCTGCAGTTTCATTGGCTTCAAAAATATTATCAATCATAGCCTACTCTTAGTGGCGCAGTTACAGATAGGCCTATTTAATGGCAGCCTACAATTAAGAACAATATATAAGTTAAGTCAAAACTCTTCGAGTTGATAAGTAAACAAGATACACTCGTCGTTATGCTGGAATTGAACATGAAATGAATACCATTATCGCCACAGAGAGTTGTTTTGTTCGGACTAAAATATATTTTCTCATGAAAATGAGGGAAAGACCATTGTTATGCAGAGTCTCTGTCCTACATTCTGCGCGCACACGCACATACAAACACATTCTCTCTCTCGCGCGCGCGCTCTCTCTCTCTCTCTCTCTCACGCACGCACGCACGCACAGGGAGAGAGAGAGTGGGGGTAGTAAACTGACAACAGGCAACTCCAGAGTATAAAATCTGATTTATAATTTGTGCCTGAAATGTCTTTAAAGTCAGTGGTTATGAGAGAACATTTGATTAATACCGTATTTGGCTTAAGAGCACTTAAAAGCACAGACTGACTGAGCACAAAAAACAGAAGGTCGACACGTCAGCAGCACAGACTTATCCCAGGGAAATCTGGGTAATTACGAGCCTCCTTTCCCCACAGTGCTACAAATTGCTCTACAGCAAAATCCGCAGCGAGTCTGGTGGCTCTTTCCATGTTGACCTGTCTTCCCTGCTGAATAAAATCACACCGCCCTTCAGAGGTCTAGGCCTCAACTACGAGATCAGCTGTCTCAGATCCGCCGCGTATGCACCAGAGCAGGGCCGGGTCCTCGCCAGATCCGGGCCTGCTCAGTTCTAAAGTCAGCTGCAATGCGGTGAGAACGGCCCGAGCCACCTGAGCGCGCTTCCAAAAATACCCTCACACCTTCTGTTGATGCTATTTTCTGTGGTGGGCCGCTCGCTGGGCACTCGTGCGCTCCCTCCCATTTCTCTGTCGTCATTTCAGGCACACCGAGCCGTGCTCATGTGAAGAAAACGTGACCGCGCGCCTTCCACCTCTCCCTGAACTGGCATCATGGGTGCCATCGTCGAGCTGTTGCGATGAACTCAAGGTCACGGGTTCAGGTTTAAGAGCAAGACCAAATGAGCAGAAGCGACTGAATCGACACATTCTGACCTGATCTGGCTCTGATCCGATACGTTAGCTGCTCTTGGGGCCTGATGCTAGTTCGCAGGTAACACAGTGTTCCCTGTGCAGACACCTGCT
>NW_027468859.1:30236433-30238933 GCF_046254945.1 Alosa pseudoharengus | reverse complement strand
GTGTGTGTGTGTGTGTATAGTTGATATGCATGTGTGTGTGTGTGTGTGTGTGTGTGTGTGTGTAGTTGATATGTATGTGTGTGTGTGTGTGTGTGTGTGTGTGTGTGTGTGTAGTTGATATGCATGTGTGTGTGTGTGTGTGTGTGTGTGTGTGTGTGTGTGTAGTTGATATGCATGTGTGTGTGTGTGTGTGTGTGCACTGAAAAAAATGGGCTGTTAAATTAACATAAAAAAATCTTGTACATCGGTTGCATCAATTAAATCATGTCCACGAAGTCCAATTAATTCATGTTAAAAGTGGCAAATTGTATTCTGTTAAATTAACATGATTTTTTCATGTGTATGTGAAGAAATTGTTTCTTATCAGTCAAACATGATTTTTTTCTTGTTTGATGGACATAATTTTTTTGATGCAACCGATGTACAAGATTTTTTCATGTCATATTTTAAAAACTATTGCATGTCAAATGAACATGTTATTTTAAAAAGCATCTTCAATAACCTCAAGCAATCAACCACAACTAGAATTTGAGTACACATTTACACATTTATTTCACATTTCCAGACATTGCAGACAAATGAAATCAAGGTTAAAGACAGTGGTCAAAGACAGTGCAGTGCCTTTAGAACAACACAAACGAGGGAAAAAACTTAAAAGGCTGCAGCTTCTGTAGTTTCCCCCAAATCTGAACAAAAATACAAAAAAAATCATGACAGCAGCAGCTACATCTGTATATGTGCAGGGGTAGTTTGTGGTGCGGCCAAAGTGGGGATGGTGGAGTTTGTAATGAGCAAGTAGATCAGACCTACTTTGAACCGCTGATTCACATCTCTTGCACTGCCACATTTACTGTGAAAGAGAACACAGAAAGGGAGGTTGATATACCAATACAGAATATGAATACAGACACACAACATTATGATCACAACACACATTTAAAAATGTATAACACTTCGTGAATCAAATTTACCATGTATTGTCCTGTGTACAGCTTTACAAACTCAGCATTACTCGTCTTAAAAAAGTACAAAAGCACATTAAGTGCACCAAGATTTATGACCATGTAGCATTGAACAGTTATAAAAGGTTCAGTTTCATGGAGAAGAAAGAGAGGGAAGTACAACACAATAACAAAAAGAAGGAGGGAGAGAGAAAGTGGAAGAGTTAGGAAAAAAGTAAGAAACCGATGGAGAAGAAAAGAAGAGGGAAGTAGGAATACAAGATTAACCTGAGAAAGGATGTATAGAAAGTATGAGGGAGGGAGACAAAAGAAAGAAGGGAGTGACCTAGAGAACAGGGCTGTGTGTGTGTATGTGTGTAAAAAAATAATCAATTGCTGTAACTTACCTGGCACATGCACCAAATGTTCCAATTTCAGTAATGCTGCAGCAAGCTCCTTCTGAAGTGTATTTGGAACTGTGAGGGACCGTTTGCTCTACAGGTGGTAAATCCTCTTCTGCAACACCCAAATCACATGATACAAACTCAGCATTACTCGTCTTAAAAAGTACAAAAGCACATTAAGTGCACCAAGATTTATGACCATGTAGCATTAAACAGTGAAAGGTTAAGTTATCTAAATGTATTGTCCATATGCAATGCTAACCAGTGACTGCCAGATAAACAAAATGCTCCTTTGGCTGTTTGAAGCAGGATTTCACAAGACCATTTTTCAAATATCATCATCATCAAAAAGCTTCAGCATTTATTCACCAGTTGTCAGATGGGTTTCAATGCACGCACGCGTTACCCTTTAGTAGCCAGTCATGCCTTGGCGCCATCAAAACCCAGCTAGCTTAGCTTGATGTACACTTTCTAGGTTCTAAATCCGCACTAAATCAGCAATTGGCGTACAGCAGTGACCACAACAGGTTCCCGAAAATGAAATGAATTCGCTATGAAACATGTGTCGAAATAGTAAAACATACACCACTTGAATACGACGACAACGCCACAACAGTAGCAGCTAACCCATAGCTGGTATGATTAGATGTAAGAAGTTAGTGCAACTATCTGTTTGTAAAAACGCAATAGCTTGGCAAACATTCAGAAAAGTTACCGAAGATTAAGAATCAATTGATATTTACCTCACATTGTAGATCTTGCATGCCGCTCGTAATGTCTTCAGAGCAAGCAATTGTGTGGAAAGCCAGTTGATTCCTCCTTCCCGCTTAGACTCAGGTTAGGTGCACGAGCTACCGGCGTGTTCACGTCACGTAGGCTATAGTTCTTACCATCCAACATGACAAAATTATGTGAATTTGACATTCTCAAGGAATAGCTTAGGCTCACATGATTTTTTTTAATTTCTGAAGGACCACTAATAAATCATGTGAGGTTCTTTCAATAAATTCATGCAATTTCAACAACCCCAAAGAGACCTTTTTTTCAGTGTGTGTGTGTAGTTGATATGCATGTGTGTGTGTGTGTGTGTGTGTGTGTGTGTGTATGTGTGTGTGTAGTTGATATGTATGTGTGTGTGTGTGTGTGTGTGTGTGT
>NW_027468859.1:30226433-30233933 GCF_046254945.1 Alosa pseudoharengus | reverse complement strand
CATCATCTCTATACAGCATCTCTACACAGCATCTCTACACAGAATCTCTATACACAGCATCTCTATGCAGCATCTTTACACAGCATCTCTACGCAGCATCTCTATACAGCATCTCTATACAGCATCTCTACACAGCATCTCTACACAGCATCCCTATACAGCATCTCTACACAGCATCTCTATACATCTTCCCTATACATCATCTCTATACAGCATCTCTATACAGCATCTCTATACATCATCTCAATACAGCATCTCTACACAGAATCTTTATACATCATCTCTATACATCATCTCAATACAGCATCTCTACACAGAATCTCTATACACAGCATCTCTATGCAGCATCTTTACACAGCATCTCTACGCAGCATCTCTATACAGCATCTCTACACAGCATCTCTATACAGCATCTCTACACAGCATCTCTACACAGCATCTCTATACAGCATCTCTATACATCTTCCCTATACATCATCTCTATACAGCATCTCTATACAGCATCTCTATACAGCATCTCTATACAGCATCTCCATACAGCATCTCTATACATCATCTCTACACAGAATCTCTACACAGCATCTCTATACAGCATCTCCATACAGCATCTCTATACATCATCTATATACAGCATCTCTATACATCATCTCTATACATCATCTCTACACAGAATCTCTATGCAGCATCTCTACACAGCATCTCTATGCAGCATCTCTACACAGCATCTCTATACAGCATTTCTATACATCATCTTTATACATCATTAAGAAAAATACATCTCTATAATATAATCGTTATACATCATTTCTAAAGGGGAACACAGAGAGCACAGATCCCTTCTCTATACACCATCTCTATACATCTTCCCTATACATCATCTCTATACAGCATCTCTATACATCTTCCCTATACATCATCTCTATACAGCATCTCTATACATCATCTCTATACACCATCTCTATACATCTTCCCTATACATCATCTCTATACAGCATCTCTATACATCATCTCTATACAGCATCTCTATACAGCATCTCTATACATCATCTCTATACAGCATCTCTATACATCATCTCTATACAGCATCTCTATACATCTTCCCTATACATCATCTCTATACAGCATCTCTATACAGCATCTCTATACATCATCTCTATACTATACATCATCTCTATACATCTTCTCTACACAGAATCTCTACACAGCATCTCTATGCAGCATCTCTATACAGCATCTCTATACATCATCTCTATACAGCATCTCTATACGTCATCTTCTCTACATCATCTCTATACAGCATCTCTATACATCATTTCTATACAGCATCTCTATACATCATCCCAATACAGCATCTCTATATGTCATCTTCTCTACATCATCTCTATACAGCATCTCTATACAGCATCTCTATACAGCATCTCCACACAGCATCTCCACACAGCATCTCAATACATCATCCCAATACAGCATCTCCATACGTCATCTTCTCTACATCATCTCTATACATCATCTCTATACAGCATCTCAAGAAAAGTGTATTTATACAGTGAAGTGTAGAACAGCACAGGTAGTCGCTTGACCTTCTATTGTCATAACCTGTGTATCAGAAACAGAGATAGCATAGTGACTTATTAAGGCATAATTTATACTGTATCCTTAGAAACATGTGTATCAGAAACACAGAGTGCATAGTGGCTCTAGGGGTCCATTCTGTCTTCAGAAACACAGAGTGCATAGTGGCTCTAGGGGTCCATTCTGTCTTCAGAAACACACACTGTAAAAAATACAACTTGCCTTTAGTACTGCCAAATAACTTTTCTGACTAAACAGAACTCAAATAATCAAATAGTGAAGTAAAACTCATTATATCAAGTTTTCTCAACTAATTTGGCAAGTTCACCTAACAAACTTAAGAAACTGAGTTGACTCAACTTGTATAATTAAGTATCTAGTAAGAGAGAAGTTTCCCAAAGTTCACTGAACTTCTTAGTCAAGTTGGCGCAAGCGCATTGTTTCCTAACGTATCAAGGCGACCTGCGGCATTGCACGCTTGTCAGGAGGACAGAAGCCTTCCCTAACCGTTACCTGTATGCAGCTGAGCAGATGACCAGACAACATCATTGTCAAAGGTAAGTAAGACATTTCATTTTATCCAACATCCCATTGTTATGATAGTCAGCCTTTCTCGGTATCGTGTTGCTCTAGCTAAGCTGATCTAAATGCCCACATTCCGTTAGCAACTGTCACTAGCTAGCTAACGTTAGTGATATCTCGTTATGACTGTGAATGGTAGAAGCTTGCAATGTTCTGGGAAGACATAACAGGTAATGCTGAACCAGGATGTTCCTAAAACATTCACTTTCAGGAACAACTTCGTGTAAAATGGATGTCAGCAAGGAAGGTTCTTGGAAATAGTGTGGTGTTGTTGAAATAGTAGCTAGCTATTAGGCTAGGCTAGCCTACTAGCTAATCTTAGTGGCTACATTCCACAACTAGTGATAGCCGTACAGCTGCAAGGCAATGCAATAGTATAATTGTCTGGTTAGCGATTTCCCTGTTTTGCTTAAAACATGTTTGTTCCTCAAATATTCCCCTTTATAGAAAGACCTTTGTATGTGTCAGATGCCAGCGAGGATAGCTAGCTCACTGGAGTAAGCTAAACCCCTGATTAAACCTCACTCCCGCCCAAAGTTTTTAAGCAATGTTTTGCAACTGCTGCCACCCCATCTGCTGAGCGCTGCATATAGGTTGAAAAAATTAAATGGCAATGTAATTTTTAATAGAATATAGAATAGAATGCAGCGCACATAAAACAATGGCAACTTGTGGAAATAATTATGACACTGAAGTTAGCCCCACATTCATCCAGCCCCACATTCGCCGATCGCGCTCCCTTAAAATATGCTCGTTCGGAGCCAATAAATGGACAAGTTATAGCTTCATCACTACGTAAATGTCCTCCAAGATGTTTAAAAAAGTCTACTGCACTGCAAACCTGACTAACATATGAAAACATTTTCTACTCTTGTTTGTTGTTACAGACTCTTCTGTTGCTTTGCAATGTAAGCAGTGTCCATGTAGAGACCCTCCTGACCCATTACAGGCTTCATCACGGTCACCAGGGAAAAAGCTGGCCCTGCCTCTACCCCCAGTGTGTGTGTATCTTTAAGACTTCAGGTACCTTACATTTTAATTTGGCACGGTACCATGCAAATGGCAAATCACCTCAGGTCAAAACTACATTTAGTGGTCAATATTGTGCATTCCAATGTGATTGTAGTGCAGTGGACATCTTGGAGGACATTTAGTGGTGAAGCTATAACTTGTAAGTGAGGATAGGAGCAGGCTTCACTCAATGTGTCTACTTTTAAACTTAAAAGTGCTGGCCTGGCTAGTTACATAAAGTAAAGTAGGAGAGAGGCCGCACTATGCATATATACACTTTTATTTGCACATACGCGTTTCGGCATGTGCCTTCGTCAGTGTGCTGCTGTGCACACCGAAGAAGGCACACACCGAAACGCGTATGTGCAAATAAAAGTGTATATATGCATAGTGCGGCCATTGACCATTGTCTTTTAATTTATTTTTTGCAAATTTAGTGATGTAGTTCTGTGCTTTTCCACCAAGGATACAGATGCTGAGGAGGACTACTAGAGGCATGAAAATAGGAATCTTGACCGTCATTGAAGACGACCTCGTCATGAAAGCACCGTACACTGTCACCAATATCGCCATCGCCCTGGAAGAGACTGTTCTACAGGACATCAAGGATCTTCCATCTGCACTGGCCTACCTATTCGGACTCCTGCATGGCATTAATATGTTACCCGAAAGAACTGAAATATACGTTCGAGGTGTTGCAAAAGATTTTCCTGGGCCTTGATGCTGGCAGTTGTTCTGCAAGAACGCAGTCTTTCAAGATGAAGCTGCATGCCCTTGGGGATTTAACATACAGTAGGGGTGCCAATACTTATGAACCCCTGCATTTTAAGAAAGAACATTTATTTATTTATGATACATTATTCATTCACAAAGAAAATTGGTGTCCTTAAAGGTTGGATATTGGACATTGTTTTACTTAAGGCATTAAGATCAATTTTATATTCCTCTTTTTAGTCAACTTTAGCAGAGGTGCCAATAATTCCGGAGGGTGTTCAAACTGGCTGAAAATAAAAAACATTGTTTGATCTATTTGGATTTTTGAGTTGTTATTTAGACTTGCTTTTGGTTAGAGTCAATATATTGGTTGGCATTAATATACATTTTCAAGTTGGGAACATTTGTTGATTTAACTTGATTATTTAAGTTTTTCACTGTCAAGTAGAACTTGCTCAAAAAAGCTAGTGAAATGTGTTGACTTGTTTTTTTAAGTTGGAAGCACTTTTGATTCAACTTGAATTTTTGAGTTGCCAACCTAATGTAAGTCCACCTTACTTACAATACTGATTTGGCATTACTAGATATTTCAAATTAAAAGCATTTTATTCAACTTGAATTTTTGAGTTGCTAACCTACTGTAAGTCCACCTTACTCACAATACTAAGTTGGCATTACTAGATATTTCAAGTTGGGAGCATTTGTTGATTTAACTTGATTATTTGAGTTATTCACTGTCAAGTTGAAATTACTCAAAAAAGCTAGTGAAATGTGTTGACTTGTTTTTTTAAGTAAACACAGAGAGTTTTTTTTTACAGTGCAGACACTACGGTGGCTTGACAGCATGGGAGCATGGTGTCTTGTCTAGGTATCATTTCTGTCCTCAGCAGTGGTCTGGTGTATGGTGGCATCCCTGGCCTGTCTCCTAAGACATCTGTATAGCTGCAAGGTCTGAAAATTCTTTAGGGTTTGTAGAGCGTTTCTGACAGTGTATTCATTAAACTTGGCAAATGTGTATCTGTGCTCACAAATGGCAAGACAGACAAACAAGTGGATGTACACACACACACAGACACACAAACACACATACACACACACACACACACACAGACATACACACAAAGATGCTAAATTGATCTCATATGTGCAGGCACAGATATACATTTACCCTTTTGGCTTTCTACTATTTTGGTAAACAAGTATAGACACAAACACAAACCTATGCATATGCGCACACACACGCACACACCCACACACACACACCCACACACACACACACACACACACACACACACACACACATATACATACATACAGTTGGATATCACACTTTACAGCCAAACCTCCTATCTGCACTCCCGTCCATTCTCTCTCTCTCTGTTCCCTCTCTCTCTCTGTTCTCTCTCTCTCTATCTCTGTTCTCTCTCTCCCTCTCTCAATCTCCCCCTTTCTTTGTCTTTCTCCTCTTTTCTGCACTAAGCCCTACAGAGGCGAGGCAGGAGGGAGAGCAGCGCCGCGGACAGGATCTACTTACAGACGTTTCTGGAGAGGACAGAATAGAAAGATAATGAGTATTATGACAGCAGGAAGAGCCGAGAGAGAGAGGGAGACGGAGAGAGGGAGAGAGAGGGAAGACGAGAGAGAGAGGGAGGACGAGAGAGAGAGGGAGAGGGAGAGAAGAAAGGGTATTATCGTAGAGGGATGAGAGCAGTGATGGTATTTTGGAGTCTTTATTCTCCTCTCCAAGCTGCCGCCTCCGCTCCCAATCTGATTGGCCGCTGCTGTCGGGGCCTGGAAATGAGATGCAAAGACTGGGAAGGCTTCCTTCCTCTGCCAATCTGAGTCACAGCGCCTTTCTCTCCTCTCCTCCTCTCCTCTCCGCTCCCCCCTCTCCTCATTCACGCCAGGTCTCTCCTCTCTTTCACAAAGCTCTCTCTTTCTCTCTCTCATTTCCAGTTCCTCTCTTCCTTTCTCACTGATTTATTTCTCTTTCTCTCTCTCTTTCTGTTTCTCTGCACCCCTTCTATCTATGGCTCTGGTTTGTTTCTCTCTCTCTCTCTCTCTGTCTCGCTCTCTCTCTCTCTCTCTTTCTCCCTCTCGCTCTCTCTCACTCTCTTACACACGCACACACACACATTGACACACACTTTCAGAGCAGAAACGACTCCCATTTCGGTGTCACATGCCTTTGAACTGTTCCCTCGTCTGATGTTCGAGCTGGAGAGCTTAATCTCCCGGGTTTCTTGATTTCCTGGGAGTCCAAAGACATTGCATCACAGTTCACATTCTGTGTGTGTATATATATATACACTAGTGTGTGTGTGCGTGTGTGTGTGTGTGTGTGTGTGTGTGTGTGTGTGTGTGTGTACAGGGCCAGTAAACTGTGTGTCTCTTCCTATTTAAAGTGAACAGCAAGTGAAACGGAGTTCAACATGAGAACATTGGCTTGTCACAGAGTCACAAAATGGCCACAAACTCTCACTGGCCATTTAGACCATCAGTCTGTCCACATTATAGCACCTGCCTCTCTTTCTTATCTTCTCCTTTCTCCTCTTCTCTCCTCTTCTCTTCTCTTCTGTCCTCTTCTCCTCCCTTCCCTTCTCCCCTCTTCCTCTCCTCTCTTCCCTTCTCTTCTCCTTTCTTCTCTCCACTTCTTTTCCTCTCCTAATACCCTGAAGCCTGAGTCTCTTTCACACTACTTCCTCCAGTTGCATGTGACAGCATCTGAGCATGTCATTTTTTAACTGTCAGTGAGGGAGAGAGTGCAAAGCCAGCCGGGCCCGACTCCCAAATCAAATTCTCCAGACCGACCACGGCACATTGTTTCTGTAAGTCTCCTCCAGAACACCGCCAGGATTTCCGAGCAAGCACT
This sequence comes from Alosa pseudoharengus, assembly GCF_046254945.1. NCBI lineage: Eukaryota > Metazoa > Chordata > Actinopteri > Clupeiformes > Clupeidae > Alosa > Alosa pseudoharengus. Next base: position 30,227,182 of record NW_027468859.1, on the reverse strand, counting down.
TTCTAAATGCGTGCACTGCACTGACTTGACACACCAGAAGGCGAGAAACGCGGCTACGAAATGGAAAGCTATTAAAAAAAGAAAACAGAAAGAAAGAGGTGTGTGTGTGTGTGAGGGGGGGGGAGGATATACTCTTGTATATACTACTGCTGCCACCACTGCCTCTGCCTCTGCTGTCGTTGTGGTTGTGGTCGTGGCTGTGGCGGGTGGATCCCTGTGAACACTCCAGTAATCAATTTGAGTGCTTAGTGCTGTTTGACAGCGCGACTGCGGGCTGGAGCTAAGGGGCTGCGAGGGGCTGCAGAGGGGCCCGAGTGGCCAGCCAGCGCTGAGACCGCCGGGGCAGATGCCAGTGCAGTCTGTCCCAGATTAGAACCCTCCCTCCCCACACACACACACACACACACACACACACACACACACACACACACACACACACACACACACACACCACACACACACACACACACAACCACTACCCCCAACCCTCCTCCCCCCCCCCCCCATCGTATAATCCCTGCCGCTCCGCTTAAACTGGGCCTGCCCCCCCCCCCCCTCTCCTCGTCCTCCTCCACCAACATCAACACCAGCAGCACATCACTGACATACACACAAACAAACAGCATGGAGGAGGAGAGAGGGGGATAGAGAGAGGGAGAGGGGGAGGGCAAGATGGAGAGAGAGAGGGAGAGATGGGGGGTGCAGTTCTTGCATGCCAGCCACAGTGCTGGGAGCCTGAACCCCATAAA